>NW_006159866.1:578550-642189 GCF_000334495.1 Tupaia belangeri chinensis | reverse complement strand
ATGGTGACCAACTGAAAACATGGTAGTACCAAATGAAAATTTCTCACCTGATAGCAACTATCTTCAGTGTTTTGATATAGGCAGATTTTTGTTAGACCTAAGTAATCTGTTCTTTTTTTTCATTTATCTCAAGATTCAACTTTAGTCATTTTATCCCAACAGATGCAACTTTAGTCACTTCCTATGGGAAATACAGTTAAACTCATTTAATGAAAATTTTCATGGAGGGCCATATGTAGATCGTCACAGGATGACTAAAAAGAGCTAGTTTTTGTATGTTCTTTCATTTGCTAGGGAGCATGTGCACTCACCAAAGAGATGGACAGGGTTCAGGGAGCACACCCCAGGGGGGGATGGTCACACTGCAATCCCTTCTTTTCTATTTCTTCCTCCTTTCAGGTTTCTGGGGGGCACACATACATGTTTAATGTGTTTTTCAAGCCACTGGGTCCAGGAATCAGTGGGATCCAGCTGCCTTAAACACCACACTATGGACTGACCCCAAAGAAAAAAGCTAGTTTAGGCCCAGAGGCCATAGTGCAAGCTGGTAGATGCTGCCACTCTGCAGGTCAAGGCAACATGCAGGATGGAGTTTCATTCCCACCTTATCCTGAGATCTGGGTGTGGAGGTGCATACTTATGCTCCCTGTTACTCAGGAAGCTAAGCTAAGGGGTTTGACTTTACGTTGGTGTAGGACCTGGCGGTAGTAAAGTGAGGGGTGAGAGTGAATTATGTAATAGAGTTTTAGTATTTGGAGAAAAATACTGTTGGAAAAGAAAAAAAAAAGAGCAAAAGAAAATAGAAATATTTTGTCTCTTGAAAAATAATAGAGTGCTGCATTTGTCAGGAAAACTGCTGTATTAGACAGAGCTTGCCTTTAATGCCCAGGGGTTCTTGCTGCTGTCAGAGGTACACAACTTAACTGTGCCTCCTTGGCTGTTCTCAACTATTCTAGAGGAACTGAGCCCGAAAACGGATCCAAATGCATCCTTCCCCATAGAGAGTTGGTGATGGATCTGATGAATTAAGTGCTGTAAGCATATTGCAGGGGGCATCACAGGCCCAGCTCGGGCTCCCTTCAGCATCCCCTTCTCTGACCGTGATGTCAATCATAGCCGCTTGCTAGCAATGGGCACCCACGCAGCAGCCTCTCCTCGCCTCCCTCCCAGATGGATCTGTGTGTTCCTGCCTCTTGCTGGCACATCCGTAACCCAAAATATCTTTCTATGGCTTGCTTCTTGCATGTTTTTTCCTTTCGATCCTGTACAAGTTGCTATTTTTGTTTGAAGACGCCGCACTGGGTAGCATCAATTTTGTACTGATAATGACCATCACAGCAATTATATCCTGCTTTCCTGAATGCCTGGCATGCTTATCATTTCATCATCACACCACCTGAAGTACATGCTCTCACAGGGCAATCTGGTAAATCAAAAAGCAGGCACAGAATGTTTACGTCCCTAACTAAGGCTACTGGACTAATAAGTGACAAGTCAGATTTTGAATCTACATGGTCTAGTTCATGCCTTTCATGTTGAAGGAAGTCAGCCTTTACAGGATGTTGAATATTGGTAGTATTTATTGGCCACTTACAAGACTTAAAACTGCTTTCATGAAGTATGATCATATTAAACAGCACTTATTCATTATTTAATAAGTATTTAGTACTCATTGCACCCTACCATGTCTTAGTACTGCAGTCATCACAACAAGAAGTATTCCTGTCCCCCTGAAGCTTACAGGATGACGGAAGAGACAGATAACACAAAATAATATATAATCACAGTTACAATAAAGATTACCAAGGTAAAGAGAAGATTGTCACAAGAGAGAAACTAGTATGAGCTGATTTAGATTGGGGAATGAGGATCCAGGAAAATTTTTCAGAGAAAATAACTTTTTTTTTTTAAGATTTTTTTGCCATAGGGTGTATACACTTGCTGAAAAGAGATGAAGAGAGGGAAAGTGAGAAATCATCCCCTACAAAGGATTGCACACCATAGTCTCTTTTCCTTCATTCTCCTCTCAGAACTCTGGACATGCATGCACACGCACCTGGCATGTTTTCGTGTTGCCTGGGTCCAGCACTTGAACCTGGAGTTGGCCATGTGGGATCTAGTGCCTTAACCACCATGCCACTTGCCGATCCCAAGAAAGTGACATTTTAAGCCTGAAAGATTAATTGAATCTGGCCAGTCGAAGAGGAATAGTTAGGTATACTATAGGGGAACTTTTATTTCTGACAAAATAGTAGACTACATGACTTTTAATTTTATTTTTTATAAAGAGAAATCCTTGTGATAGGGCACGTGCACTCACCAGAGAGACAGAAAGTGAGAAGTCATCCCTCCGCAGGGGGCATGGCCATGCCACAATCCCTTCTCCTCCATTCTCCCCTCAGGATTTTGGGCATGCATGCACATGTACCTAGCTTGAGTTTTAAGCTACCAGGTCTGGCACTCAAACCATGCTTGACTGCATGGGAGTCCAGCAACCTAATTGTTACACCCTCTGCTGGTCCTGGCTTTTAATTTTTTGATATTGTAAAGACTAGCACCCCACAGTGGGGTGTGGCCATGCTACAATCCGTTTTCTTCCATTTCTCCATCCTGTCAAGATGTGGGGCATGCACAGACACATGCCCTAAGTGTTTTTCAAGCCACTTGGGCTGAGATTTGAACCATAGTCAATCATGTGGGATTAGGCTACTTATGCTCATCATTTAACCCAGTATACTTTGGGGCTGGCCCAAATATATTTTTTAATTAGTTAATAGGAAAATAAGAAAAATAATTTTTTTAAAGGTTTTTGCCGTGGAGTGCATATGCTCGCCAAAGGGGAGAGAGACAGTGAGAGCAAAAGTAGGAAATCAGCCCTCCAGGGGAATGGTCACACCACATCCCTTCTCTGTTATCCTCCTGGGACTTGGGGCATGCACACAGAAGTGCCCGGCTTGATTTTCAAGCCACTAAATCCGGGACTTGAACCGCATTCAGCCATGTGATAGTCCAGCATCTTAACCATTATGCCACATGCTAGCCCCAATCAGGAAAATCTTAAGGAGCCAAAAAACATATGAAATAATCTGAGTTCTGAATATAAGTGAATTCTAAATGTATGTTTTATTCTCTGGGCATTTTCCATCTCTGATGACCTAGACTTTGGGCTTTAATAGTCTTGTGCAGGGAACAAAAGACAAAGCCAAGCCCTCCAAGAGGCTTCTCTGTCAGTATGTGAACTAGAGGACAAAAGCCCATCCCCTCCACATTCTTCCTCCCAGAGGGATACAGGTAGAATAATTGCCTCTCTCCACTTTAGTGCTTGAGTGGGTGGGAGTTGTATGCATCAAGTACATTTTTTTTCATATGAACATATATTTCATGATGAAAAGAAAAATATAAAAGCTCTCTAGAAAGGAAATACTATGTTGCAAGGCCCTCAGTGAGAAAGGCATTTGACTTTATAAAAGGCTAGTACAGACTGAGCCAAGTAAGTGCCAGAAAATGAGATTGGACATGAGGCCAGGGTCCAAATTCTTACAGGCCTCAGAAGCCTTGATTAGAGTTTGGGGTTTTATCCTGATTCAGTGCAACCGTTTTGAAAAGTTTCCAAAAGATTATATGACATTTGCAGAAAAAAAAAAAAAAAAAAAAACAGACTGAGAACATATGCAAGTGGTGCCACTCTAAGGTGAAACTAGAGAGGAATCCGTAGCTGTAATTCAGGTTAGAGATAGATGTGGCTTGAATTAGGGGATATCGGAAGGAATAAATAGGTTCAAGATACGTTTTGAAAGTAAAATTTATCTGATCTGAAGGTAAATCAGATGGGGAGCTTGAGCGTGAGATATAAAGTGTTATTCCTGAGCATCTGACCTAGATAACTGGTTGTCTGTAGGTGTCATTCTGCGCTGAGGAAATCAGCAGTAAAAAGAATGAACAAGAATTCAGTATTAGAAATGTTGAATTTCTGGGGCCAGAGGTGGTTAGGGCGCTGGGCTCCCACATGACTGACCACTGTTGGAGTCCCTGATCTGGTGGCTTGATTTCTCACTTTCTCTTTCTCTTGCTCTCTGTCTCTGTTTCTCTCTGATGACTATAGCAGATTTAAAAAATAATAATATATCTTGGGACCAGCAGTTAGCATAATGGCTACGTCTCTGGACTCCCATGTAGTCAACTGTGGTTTGAGTCCCGGACCCGGTGGCTTAAACTCACGCCAGGCACGTGTGCTTGCGTGCCCACGATCCTGAGAGGAGAATGGAGGAGAATGGCTTGTGGTGTGGCCAACCCCCCCAGGTGGTGATTTCTTGCTTTCTGTCTCTGTCTCTCTTTGTCTTTCTGGTGAACGCACGCACTCTATAGCAAAAACCTCTCCAAAAATAATAATAAATTTTTTTTTAAATGTTGAGTTTTATAGGCCAGAAGGTGGTATAGTGTTTAAAAGTATGGATTCCCACATGGTCAACTGCAGTTTGAGTGCCAGAACTAGTGACTCGAAACTTACACCCGGCATGTGTGTGTGCATGCCCAAAATCTTAAGAGGAGAATGGAGGAGAAGAGATTGTAGTGTGACCACCCGCCCCCGGGGGGGGTGATCTCTCCCTTTGTCTCTCTCTGTCTCTCCTGGAGTGCACACACTCTATAGCAAAACCTCTCTCTCAATAACAAGAAATGTTGAGTTTTGGAAATAGAGTTGGCTTGGGACCAGCAGAGTGTGTAATGGTTATGTTGCTGGACTTCCACGGAGTCAACTGTAGTTCGAGTCCTGGACTCAGCGACTTGAAACTCATGCCAGGTGCATGTACATGTATGCCCAAAGTCTCAAGAGGAGAATGGAGGAGAAGGGATTGTGCATGGTCATCCCCCTGGGAGATGATGTCTTGCTTTCTGTCTCTGTCTCTGTCTTCCTGGCAAGAGCAGGTGCCCTACAACAAAACCAAATGAAACAACCCTCTCCAAAAAAAACACAAAACAAACAAACAAACAAACAAAAACTCTGAAAAGAAAAGAAAGAAATAGAGTTGGCTTGGCCAGCCACAGCAACGTAATTATTTGTGATACAGAAGCTACATGGCAAGATCCTGACTTTGCATCCTGAGGCTCTCAGTACATACCGGGCACGCATGTGTGCTTGTGATTCTGGGCTGGCTGAGGCTGCTCATGAAGACCCTGTTGTGTCTGTCTGTCTCTTTCTCTTCCTCACTCTTTCTCTTTTTGTCTCTCACTGAAGAAATAAAAACTAGAGAAACAGAGGTAGTCAACCCTCCATATTTCCAACCATGTATGGAAAATATTCTGTTATTGTTGCTATGTATGTACTGTGTACTTAGACCTACAGTAATTCAATCTGTACTTTTTTTTAGAGAGAGAGATTTTTACTATAGGGCACGTGCATTCACCAGAGAGACACAGAGAGAGAGACCGAAAGTCAGAAATCATCCCCCAGGGAGATGGCTACTCCTCAATCCTTTCTCCTCCATTCTTCTCTTGGGATCCTGGGAACTCATGCACTCGTGCCTACTATGAGGTTTAAGTCACTGAGTCCGGGACTCGAAATGCAGTCAGCTACGTGGGAGTCCAGCGACGTAACCATTATGCCATCTGCTGGTCCCCATACATATTTTTATCATTTTCAGAAGCCACATGTGTTCATCAGAAAGAGACAGAGAGACAGAGAGGGAAGAGCACCCCTGAATGGAATGTGGACATACACTGAACGTTCTCCTTCATTTCTCCATCCTGTTGGGGTTGGGGACACACACATACACCTGGATGTTTTTAAGTTATCAGCTCCAGGGTTCAAATGATGGTCAGCTCTGTGAGAACTGGACCCCTTAACACTAGGCTATGGGCCCCAGACCTTCTTATTATTCCCTAAACAATAGCATAACTATTTATGTAGCATTTATATTGCATTATAAGAAAACAAGAGATGATTTGAAGTATATGGGAGGATGTGTATATGTAATATGCAAATACTGTGACTTTGTTTTTTAAGATTTTTGCCATAGGGTGCATGTACTCACTGGAGAGAGCCAGAGAGAGGGAAAGTAAGAAATCCCCCTGGACATGCCATAATTCCCCCTCTTTCATTCTATTCTTGGGACTTTAGGCATGCACGCATATGTGCCTAGCATGATTTTCAAGCTACTGGGTCCGGGGCTCAAACCACATTTGGCCACGTGGGAGTTCGGCACCTTAACTACCACTTGCTGGTCCGGTACTGTGCCATTTTAGATGAGGGACTTCAGCATCCTCAGATTTTAGAATCCTCAGGGGTCCTGGAACCAATTCCCTGTGGATACAAATTAAGTTGAACAAATAAGTAAAAATGAAGATAGTATCACTCTTTGATACAATAGACCTAACGAGATTTTAAAATATTTGTATGTAGTTGAGTTCATAACTGAATAAACCAATGTGTAATAATAATAAAAATATACCTTTTATAGGCGACCCAATTTATAGTCAATTTCATTGGGAGACACATTTGTTAAGAAGTAGAATTTCACTATAATAAACTCACCATTTATTTAAATCTGCATTCCTGGGATACAAGAGCTGGGTGAATTTGCAGATAAGTTTAATATTATAAGGACGCTGGGACAGAAATTGGCTAATCGTTCACTAAACCTATTTTCTTTTGTTTCTACTTACACTGCTGGATGACATGTGCCAGTCTTTTCTGCAGTGTAATCACATGACTGAGTCTGGGTGAAGGAATAAGAGTGAAAGTGATGTGTATAGCTTCCATGCTTTCTACCCTTGTGCCAGATGGATATGAGCACCAGAAGTGACCTTGGAAGCCATACATGGAAGATGACAGTCAGAATTTATTTATTTTTTTTCTAGAGAGATTTTTGCTGGGACCAGCAGTTGGCGTAATGGCTATGCCGCTGGATTCCCATGTATTCGACCACAGTTTGAGTCTTGGATCCGGTGGCTTTAACTCATGCCGGGCACATGTGCGTGTGTGCGTGGCCAAGATCCCTAGGGGAGAATGGAGGAGAAAGGATTGTGGTGTGCCCAACCCCCTGGGGGGTGATTTCTCACTTTCTGTCTCACTGTCTTTCTGGCAAGCACATGCGCCCTATAGTAAAAACCTCTCCAAAATAAAAAAAGGAGGGGTTTTTGCTGTAGGGCAAGTGCACTTACCATAGAGACAGAAAGTGAAAAATCGCCCCTCCCCCTCAGGGGTTTGGCCATGGTTGCATCCCTTCTCCTTCTCCTCTCACGATTTTTGGGTGGGCACGCATACACATGCACTCAGCATGATTTTCAAGCCACCAGGTTCAGGATTCAAACCACTGTCAGCCATGTGGGAGTCAAGTGATGCAACCATTACACCATCTGCTGGTCCCAGAATTTCTAAATGATTAGTAGTCAGATTCTTTTCTTTTTTTTTTTTTTTTAAGAGATTTTTTCCTTAGGGCATGTGACTTGGGAGAGAGAGAAAAAGACAGAGACAATGAGACGGAAAATGAGAAATCACCCCCCAGGGGGGATGGCCACGCTGCAATCCTCTCTTCCATTCTCCTCTTGGAATCTTGGGCACGCATCCACACAGATCTGGCATGAGTTTCAAGGCGCCAGGTCTAGAACTTCAACCATGGTTGGCCATATGGGAGTCCATTGATGTAACCGCTTTACCATCAACTGGCCCCACTCTCACCTTTTAATAAAAGATGCTAACTTTCTTTCAAGGTAGAATCAAAGGCATAGTTTCTGTGTCTGACCCCGTAATTCATTCAAAGAGCTGTACTTCAGCAGCAGCTTCTTTCCACCTGATAATAGCACCCTCGCGACAAAACAGATTTAATGATGACATTGGTCCCTGCGCCCTTCTTGCTTTGTTTAATATTCACATACAATGAAATTTACACAATGGAGTGTAAAATAGTTATAAATCAAAACTGAGAAATTTCCTTCTTTATACATCTGATACTAAATATCACAGAGTCTCCTTTGGTGTACGCTTTGGAAAAAGATGTAAAATGTGTTAGGAGATGTGCGTATCTCTGATAGGGCACATCAAAATTAAACATCTCTGAATCTTTGGAAACTTTGGCCAGTAGATTAGCTAATTAGACATATTTTCCCACTGTTTTTGATTGATTTTTTCTTGTTGTTTTAAAATATACTTATCAGTCTTTTTGCATTGTTGCACCTTCATGACTACTTCCTTTGGGAAGGTATGAGGTAACTCATACCAACTGTGATTCCTGGCAGATTAGTAGTCTATGTGCTCTCTAACTCTTCGAATGAAAACCAAGTAAATGCTGAACGTGGCATGATATGTGCCTGACTCATAAAAAGGATGTTCCCTGTAGAGTGCATTTTCTGAAGTATTCACTATAGAGAATTTCTTTCTAGCTCCATCAGTAATGTATTCATCCAATACAGGTCATTTTCTGGCAATTGAAAATTTATGGAAAATTTTCCATCATAAGAAAAATGTCTCCGTCTTTCTCTCTGATAAGTACGTGTACCCTCTGGCAGATTAAACACTCAGATGTACACCTTCAAGTTGTATACTGTAAAGAAACTATCAAATTATTTTTTTGATCAGCACAGTTTACAATTTCACAATAATTAAGCAAATCTCACACCCAGAGCCTCAGAGCCCCCACAGGAGATTAAAAACATACTTTCTGACCCTGCAAAGAATTGCTTTCTCTTTGATTCCAGTGGCATGTGTCTATGATTGGTCCAACAGATGCTGCACTGAATAAGGCATTTATCATTTCAGTCAGGTGCTAGAGTCAGACTGAAGTTTACAGTTATGTTTTGGTTCAGCTTCTCCCCCACTCCAACTATGTGAGTATTTTATTTTTAATGTCCACAGTTTGAAAGATAAAGGCCAGAACTTCTAGATTCAAAATTTTTTAAATTCTTAATTGGCTGGTAAGACCAATACATTCAATGTGATTTCTGGGAAGACTTCATTCAAGTTCTCAGTAGTCATATATCAAATGGAATTATGTTCTTCATCTTCTTCGTTTCTGATATTTTTCATCCTGGCCTTTGAGAGCATACCTTTTCGTATCTTCTTTTGATTCAGCATCTACCTGGACAGTTTATTTACCCTCTGGTACAGGAACCTTCATGGCATTAAACTTTTTCTAAAAGCAATCTGCCAAGTCTTCTTGGTCATATCAGCCTTGGTAGTAAGCCTAGTCAGTAGCTGGTGGGTTCTAAGGTAGGATAGTTAACCTGGAGGTGACAGTCTCATTCCAGGCTTTAGAGAAGTTAGCCTTTTAGTTTGGGAGTATAATCTCTCCAAATACTACCCAGTCTGTAGTTTTTAGATCAAGTTTTTGCCCAGCCATCCTGCTGGGCAAAAACTTGATTGATTGATTGATTGATTGATTGATTGGAGAGGTTTTTGCTATAGGGTGCGTGCGCTCACCAGAGAGATGGAGAGATAGAAAGTGAGAAATCATCCCCCAGGGGGGATGGCCACGCCACAATCCCTTCTCCTCCATTCTCCTCTCGGGATCTTGGGCATGCATGCACACACGCCCGGTGTGAGCTTAAGCCACTGGGTCCAGGACTCGAACCGCGGTCGGCTACATGGGAGTCCAGCGACATAGCCATTACGCTAACTGCTGGTCCCTTGCAGTACTTTACTGACCTCCCCTTTGATTGAACTTCTAGGCGTTTATTCTCTGAATCTAGTGTCCCTTTTATCTAGAATGATGGTATCATTGGCTTCTGGAATTATTTTCTTTTCCATTCTAAAAGATGATAATGAAAACCTGTTGTTACAAGGATTGCGATGAGCAAACCAAAATTCTGTTCTAAATTGTTATAAATGAAATAAAAAAGCTTTTGTCTATGTGGTGTCTATGGTGACAGAAATTTAATTATAAAGAAGGCCTAATCGTTTTAGGTACACTAATGCCTGACTCTAGTGAACAGATGACCCATTTATAGCAGTGGATGTAGTAATCACTTTAACCCCTTAGAAAATAAGCAGTTGGAACTATCTGATAAAACTTTCTAAGAATTTATAGCTGGCTAGGCTAAATGTATATTGCCTTTGGTGTTTGCTATAACATATGGACATTTATCTTAGCAGTGATTACATTAAGTATAAAATAAATGTTTGCAATACAATAAGATGAGCATATTTCACATGATAAATGGCTTCCTGGTAATCATAGAGAACCTGAGGGTAAAAATGCTTGATGTTGGTCATCGGAACTGAGGAAAGCTTAACTATTGTATATATTAGGTAGTCCAGCCCAACCTAGGAGTATCTCTTTACCATAGTCCCTTCAGAAGGAACTCCTAACTGTAGCCCCTTTCTGAGGGCATCAACTCTTGGCAGATACTGTAGATGCCATGTTCTGGATTGCTTGGCAATACCATCCTCACTGTCCCTCGGGGGATATTTACCCTGCAGCATTCAGGCTGTTTGGAGGCTGACCCATAGATGACTTGATACAAGTAGGCTGTTTTGTTTTGTTTTGTTTAGAGAGATTGTTTGCAATAGGACATGCATGCTCACTGGAGACACAGAGAAACGGAGAGAGTGAAGGGGGATAGCCGTGCTGCAATCCCTTCTTTAATCTCCTTTTGGGACTTTGGGCACACACACTGGTCATGTCAGTCAGTTTCGGGCCTCTGGGTCTGGGACTCAAACCACAGCCATGAGAGTCTAGCACCTTAACCACCATGCCACCTGCTGGTCCCCGGAAGTGCATCTTCTAGTCAATGATGGTGACATAATGGAATAATCAGAAATTCTAAATTTGGGATAGAATTATCTGATAGGAATAGAAATCAAAGGCTTAGCCGGAAAAAGAAAAAGCAGACAAATATAAAATGAGTCAGTAAAGCCTTAAGTAAGCAAGAGTGATGAGTAAGTAGGTGCTAAGTCATGAGATTTGTAGAAATTGTGTGTGTGTTGGCAAGGGCGCGGGAGTGGATATGAAGATTTTAGTTGGTATCTCTACGGGAAGAGGATGGTCAATAAATTATGCAATCAGGTAGATAAGGAACTGACTACATTATATACCCATCTGATTCTGGACAACTTGAAATGATTGGTGTTCCTGTATTTTTCCACAGGGCATACTTTTATCACTTATTTTCTTGTGAAATTTTACAATAACTGCTCTCACTGTTAACCCCCATCACACACAACCACTCACAGATACTTTAGACAACCTGAGTGTGTCTCTGGGCTTTGTGGCCAAAGGATCCTCATTTGTATTTGCTCCTTATATTAAACTTTTATTGTTTTGGTTCTGTAACAAGGAAGGACTGATAAACAATAGTACTTTTGTGCATACTCAAGAAGGTATAGGCTCTAAACAGGAGAAAGCAGTATATAAATAACCTCTGTTTGAGAAAAGTGGTAGGATACAGAGAGGGCCCAGAGAGAGCTGAATAATACTAAGAACACAACTTGGCATTAAAATTACCCAGAAACATGTATTTAGTAAAAAGCTTACGAACAGTATTTCTTCTTTTTCCCCTGCTAGATTATGAGTTCCTGTGCATTCAGAAGGCTTCGCACATAGTACTTGAAATGCTACTAAACACATAATGTGGCCCATGTTTCTTAAAGTTTAGAAGCTACTTGGGGCCAACAGGTGGCTTGATGTTAAGGTGCTGGACATTCCCACATGGCCAGCCACAGTTCAAGTCCCAGACCTGGTGACTTGCTTTCTCACTTTCTCTTTCTCTCTATCCCTGTGTGTCTCTCTCCCTGGTAAAATTAAAATAAAGGAATGAATAGATAAAATTAAATAATTCTTTTTAAAAAAGTTTATTAACTACTTTCACTTGACTAGTAAAAAAAATTTTCAGGTCATTCAGCTGAACTGAAAAGAGAGATATGAGGCAAAGAATAGTATTTCCAGAAACTTCTGGAAGAAACAGAAATAGTGTAGAACAGCTGAGAAAACAAGTGAAAATTTTCAGGAAATTACATCAGAAACTAACTTCTTATTAGAGAACTAAGGACCAAAATATCCTATTATCAAGAACATTTGCAGAGTGACCAGCAGATGGCATAATGGCTACATCGCTGGACTCCAATGGAGTTGACTGTGGTTCAGGTCCTGACCCAGTGGCTTAAACTAAACTCACACTGGGCACATGTGTGTGCATGCCCAATATCCTGAAAGGAGAGTAGAAGAGAGGAGATTGCAGCATGGCCACCCTCCCTGGGGGGTGATTTCTCACTTTCTGTCTCTCTGTCTCTGTCTTTCTGGTGAAAGCACATGCCCTATAACAAAAAAAAAAAAAAAAAAGGAAAAAAAAAAAAAAAAAAAAAAAAAAAAAGAGACCATCTGCAGAACACAATACAGCATAACCTTTGACCAGAGCATGATGTAGAGAATGATATAGAGGAAAATTGGCAGAAAATAAATTCTAGGTCTAGCTCTGTGGTGCAGCTCAATAGAAGCCAGATCCCACATGATGACTGTGGTTCAAGTCCCTGGCCCACTCAGCATGAAACACAGTGGGCATCCACAGGAGTACTCAGGATTCGGGAGGCAGAAGGATTGGAGGAAGTGGATCGCAGTGTGATTAGACACTGATGAGGGGGCTATTGTCTCTCACGCACACACATACATTTTATCATGAATATAGAAGAAAATTAAAAGTAAGTTCCATATTCAGATTTGAAAGTAACAGAACAAAGTTCATGGTATTATTCCCCTTCTCCCTTACAAAATCTTCCAACTGCACTTGAGAGAACAAAAAAGAAAAAACACAAACCCTGTCTTCAAACAAAGTGGGAAACATGTACAGCCCTAAACCATAATACATGAAGATGAAGATAAATGCAGTTGAAGAAAGATGCCCACAGCTGCAGATAGCAGACAGAGCTGGTAGAACCCTGTAGGGGCAAAACCAGTAATGCCCAGTTTAAAGGGATAAGACTTGTAGACTGGTAGCGAAGCTTCTGTGGCCCTGATTAAGCATAAAGAAGAAGCAGGATGAAGAGCTCAATAAAGAATTACACAGACAAGATTTAAAAAAAGAAGAAGAAGAAAAAAGAAAGAAAAGAAAACATAAATAACATTTAATAAATAAGTAGAGGTTGTAAAATCTTTAATGCAGTTAACTTGAATTTAGAGGAAAGCCTTTAAGTAGGGCACAGAGGATGATTCAAAGAAGCAGTATAGCATTATCATCCATAAAACAAAAAATTCAGGAAATATAAAGAGAAGTAATTACATAAGAGTGATAGGAAATGTGAATTCACTTCCCGTAGTTCATATGAGATCCAAGTGTATACAAAATAAGAAAAAGGAAATCCAAATAAAAATAATGGATAACAATTTTACATTTGTTAAACTGTATATTCTGAGAACTAAGAATAGCCCTTTCTAAACGTCAAGCATTTATAAAAATACGCTGTAAAGAAAATTTCAATGAATTCCAAAAGACAAAATGAATATATAGATCATTCTCTTGTCTCCTTGCAATAAAACTAGTACTTAAGAAAAAAATGAGAATGAGCCAACAGGTGGTGTGGTGGTTGAGGTGCTGGACTCCCACATGGCCAACCATAGTTCAAGTCTCGAACTTTGTGACTTACTCTCTCTGTCTTTCTCTGGTGAGCACATTTATCCTATATTTAAAATAATAATAATAATAATAAAAATAAATAAAATTAAATGAATAGCTATATAAAAAAAAATTAGAAGAAAACTATGCACTACCACACAATTTAAGCAATTCTCAGATCACAGATGACACCAAACAAATAATAGAAATCTAAGAATAAAGCAGTAAATAGAACCAGCAGTTAGCATAATGGCTATGTCGCTGGACTCCCATGTATTTGACGGCAGTTCAAGTCCCATACCTGGTGGCTTAAACTCATGCCAGGTGCATGTGCATGTGTGCCCAAGATCCCGAGAGGAGAATGGAGGAGAAGGGATTGCAGCATGGCCATTTCCCTGGAGGTGATTTCTTGCTGTCTGTTTTTGTCTCTCTCTCTCTCTGGTGAGTGCACACACCTTATAACAAAAAAACCTCTCAAAAAAAAAAAAAAAAGAAAAGAAGAGAAAAGAGTATTGAAAACATTACATATCAGAACCTAAAGGGCAAAGCTAAAGAAGAGTTCAGAAACTCCTTTCTTAATGAAGAAAAAAAAAGAAAATAACCGAATTAAATATTTAACTCAAAAAGTTAGAAAAATGATCAATGAAAGAAACCTAAAAAAGCAAAAGGGAATAAAGATAGGAACTAATAAGTTAGACAAAAGAAAATTGATCAGGTTAATAAATAAAAGCAAATGAAAGGACCAGCAGATGGCATAATGGTTACAGTGCTGGACTCCCATGTAGTGGACCACAGTTCAAGTCCTAGACTGGGCTCCTTAAAACTCACACCAGGTGCATGTGTGTGCATGCCCAAAATCCCAAGAGGAGAATGGAGGAGAAGGGATTGCAATATGTCCATCCCCGCCTTGGAGATGATTTCTCACTTTCTGTCTTTGTCTCTCTGGCAAGCACATGCACCCCATGGCATAAATCTCTTTTAAAAAAAAAAAAGAAAGAAAGGCAAATAAAGGGCTGGTTTCATATCCTGGTGGTTAAGGCTACCAGATCCCACATGACTATGTGGTTCGAGTCTTGGACCAGTGTCTTGAGCATCATGCTGACGTGTTGTGTGCATGTCCAAAATCCCAAAATGAGGAAGCATTGAAGAAGTGATTACAGCATGACCATTCCCCAGAAGGAGTGCTTTCTCTTCTTTCTCTCTCTCTCTGTCTCTGTCTCTCTAGAGAGCATACACTCTCTAGCAGAGAAAAAAAGTAAAAAGCAAATTAATTTGCTTTATCTTTATGTCAGTTTACAAAGTTAAAAGGTGAGTAGAGAAGAGAACACAGACTTGAGAAATAATGGAAAGATAATATAAGTAAAAAACAAAGAATCAAAAGAAAATACTTTGCTAAGTCCTTTGCAAATTAATTTGTAAAACTGAAAAAAATGGCTGATTTCCTAGAAAAATTGAAATGATTAGTACTAACCTCGGATAATTATTAGAAAATCTAAACTGACTGTCATAGAATAACTTCCTTTAACCACCCTTAAAAATAGCCTGAATGGGGACCAGCAGTTAGCGTAATGGCTATGTCGCTGGACTCCCATGTAGTCAGCTGCGGGTCAAGTCTGGGACCCAGCGGCTTAAACTCACGCCGGGCACGTGTGCGTGTGTGCCCAAGATCCCAAGAGGAGAATGGAGGGGAAGGGATTGTGGCGTGGCCATACCCCCTGGGGGGTGATGTCTCACTTTCTATCTCTCTGTCTCTCTGTCAAGCGCACACGCCCTATAGCGAAAACCTCTCCCCAAAAGAAAAAAAAAATAGCCTGAATGCCCAAATGATTTAATGGGGGACTTCTACAAAACCTCCATGCATCTCTCTCTCCATGTGTGTGTGAGGGGGTTAGATTCTTACGTATATAATAAATATGGATATCTCTGGAAGGAGACCTAAGAAACTAGTAAATAGTTGTTATTCCCAGGGTATAGAACTGGGGCTGACAGATAGTATTAGAAGTCTTATTATTTACTACATCTTTTATCCTTTTCATAGTTTGAATCATTTGTGTATGTTGCTTATCTATATGTGAAGAATTTAGAATAACTTTGTTTCACCTTTGGACAAGTTCACGTCATTTGTTTTTGTTTATTTTTATTTACCTTAGTTTTTTAGTAAATGTGGTAGACAATTTTTAAAAATTTAATTATATATTTCATGAGACGAAGAGAGACAGCTACATAGGCACCCCCAATGGGATCTCAGCATGCTGTGATCCAACCCCTACCCTCTCAGCCAGCCAGGACCATAGATACATGAATGTTTCCAGTATGCTCAGGTTGACCCAGGAGCCAAACCCAGGCTTTCCACATGGCTTCAGCATTGCACAATGGCCTCTACCTTCTGACCACCACAGCTTGGCTGGTAGGCAGAATTTCTTAAATGTCTGCCTGACCCCAAAGATGCCCACGATAATCCCTGGAATCTGAGAATATGATGAACCATCACTTCTGTGATTATGTTATGTTATACGAGTCAGATGACCTTCAAATAGGAGATTCTGGGGCCAGCAGGTAGCCTGGTGTTTGGGGAGCAGGACTCCCACATGGCTGACTGTGGTTCAAGTTCTGGACCTGGTGACTTGCTTTCTCACATTCCTTCTCTTTCTCTCTCTCTCTGGTCAAATAAAAAAGTAATGATAATAAATAAAGTTAAATAAATCTTTTAAAAATATATAGGGAAATTCCTTTCTAGATTATCTAGATGGGCCTGACTGAATCAAATGAGCCTTAATAACAGGAAGCTTTCAAGACCAGCAGATGGCATAATGGTTACATTGTTGTACTCCCACATGGCTGACTGCAGTTTGAATCCTAGACCTGGCAGCTTGAAACTCATACCAGGTTCATGTGTGTGCATGTCCCAAATCCCAAGAAAATGGAGTCAGAGGGATTGACCAACCTCCTGGGAGGTTATTTCTCACTTTCTGTCTTTGTCTCTCTGGCAAGCACATATACCCAATAGCAAAAATCTCTAAAAATACAAACAAGAAAATAAGCAACCCCCCGCCCCTTTTTTCCCCACACACACAGCCTTCTTTGGCCGATTGAAGTAGAGAAAGTCACATAGTGCTGGAAGTCCTAGCCAGTGGGGTCAGACAAGAGGGCACAGTAAAGGCATTCGTCTAGGAACAGAAGCTAAACAGTGCCTGTCTATGGGCGGTATGATTACATACATAGAAAATCCAAAGGAATTCATGAAAGAAAGAAGAAAACGTCTAGAAGTGATAAATGAATTCAGTAAAGTAGCAGGATGTAAAATCAATATACAGAAAATCTGTAGTATTTTTATATACCAACAATAAACAGACTAAGACAGAATTGAAGAAAATAAATCCATTTAAAATAGCCTCAAAACAAATAAGATACCTAGGAATAAACCTAACCAAACCAAACCAGGAAAATTATGAAAAACTGAAAAAAGAAATGGAATATGATATCAAAAAGAAAATGGAAAAACAGTCCATGTTCTTAGATTAGAAGAATTAATATAATCAAAATGTCAGTTTTGCCCACATTAATTTATACATTGAATGCAATTACAATCAAACTGCCAGTGACATTCTTCACAGAAATAGAAGAACAATCATAAAATTAGCCTGAAATCATAAAAGATCTTATATCACCAAGGCAATACTGTGCAAACAAAATAAAGTAGGAGGCATCTCACGCCCAACTTGAAAAATATATTACAAAGCAGTGATAATCAAAACAATATGGTACTGGTCCAAAAATAGACATATAGACAAATGGGACAGAACAGAGAATTGAGAAATAAACCCTAAATCTTATGGCAAACTAATCTTTGACAAAGGATACTAGACAATGCAGTGAGGGAAAAAAAAGTCTTTGTAACAAATGTTGCTATAAGAACTGGATATCCACCTGCAGAAAAATGAAACTGGACCCCTCTCTCTCACCATTAACAAGAACCAACTCACAATGGGTCAAAGATTTAAATGTAAAGCCTCAAACTATAAAACTACTGGTAGAAAATTTAGCAGAAACTCTTGAAGACATTGGAATAGGTAAAGAATTCTTAAATAATACCCCCAAAGCACAGGCAGTAATCCCAACAATAGACAAGTAGGATTATATAAAGCTAAAAAGACACCTTACAGCAAAGGAAACAACAGTTAGAGTGAAAAGACATGCCATTCCCTTACACTGGGAGAACATATATGCAAATTATTCCTCAGATTAGGGATTGATAACCAGAATATATAGGGAATTCAAGCAGCTCACCCACAAAAAAAAATAATAAAATGAATAATCCAATTTTAAAATGGGCAAATGAACTACACAGAGAGCCTTTCAAGGAAAAAATTTATGAATGGCCAAAAAGCATATGAAAAAATGTTCAAAGTCTCTCATCATGAGAGAAAAGCAGATTATAACCACAGTGAAAGGGGCTGGTAGGTGGTGTGCTGGTTAAAGGCGCTAGATTCCCACATGGCCATCCACAGTTCGCATCATGGATCTGGCGGCTTGCTTTCTCACTTTCCCTTTCTCTCCTCTCTCTATGGTCAAATTTTAAAAATAACAATAAAAAGTAGAATTAAATAAATAACATTTTCTTTAAAAATCAACAATAACATACCATTTAACCTCAGTAAGAATGGCTAGGATGAAAAAGATAAAGAACAAGTGCTAAGGAGGCTGTGGTGAAAAAGGAACCCTTTTGCACTGTTGGTGGGAATGTAAATTAGTACAACCTTTGTGGAAAACAGTGGAGGTTCCTCAACTATGAATAGAACTACCATATGACCCAATAATCACTCTCCTTGGCATTTATCCAAAGAATAGGAAAACACTCCTTTGGAAAGATACTTGCATTGAATACATCCTTATTTATTGCAGCATTATTCACAACTGCTACAACTTAAAAATAACCTAAGTGTCCCAGAACTGATAAATAGGTTGAAAAACCATGGCACATATTATACTATAACATATTACTCAGCCATAAGAAACAATGAGACCCTACTGAGTCAAAGTGGATGAATATAGAATGCGAAAGGTTGAGCTAAGTGAGCCAGACTTTGACTGTATATCCCATTCAATCTGTACCACATGTCAGCACTCTATAGAAGAAATTGAAAGATACAAAGACAAGATAGTAGAGAGGCTAGTGTAGAAACCAGAGACTGTAAGGGAGAGGAGTGGGTGGTAGTGAGTGGTGGGTAGGAGGGGCAAAGGGAAGAAACATTTAACAGACAAAAGAATGGACAGTTCTTCCTCGGGGAGAAAATGTTCTGTAATTTTTGCTTTATAAAAATTTTAAAAATTTAAAAGGAAGACAGAGTGTGTAAAGGACTCAGTGTGCAATTGCTCCTTTACAAATGGAGATGACATGAGGAGAAGACAGGTGCCCTGGAGGAAATGAGGGCGACAACTTGCTGACAGCTAGCAAGAAAACCTCATTCCCACAACCTCAAGGAGCTGGCTTCTGCCAGCAACCTGAAAGAGCTCAAAAGCAGATTCTTCCCCAGTGCCTCCAGATTAGAGTGCCACGCAGGGGACATTCGATTTCAGCCTCGCGATACCCTGAGCTGAGCCCAGCAGAGGCCATTTGGACTTCTGGTTGTGAGATAACTGGGTGTTAGCAGTTTGTTACATGGTAATAGAAGATCTACAGAGCAGAACTACATCTTAAAACCGCCGTGCCTGTGAGACTTTAGGAAGCCTTGTTCCTTCTAGCTTGGGCGTGGTAGGTAGTGACAAAACAGTCTCAGGACCTTGGAACAGGGCCATGTGCCAGAGGCTATATCGTTGCAGTCAGAGCTATAAGTAAAATACGGTTTGCTGTATTTTCCAGTTGTGTAGAAGTCCAGTTTTTTGTTTGTATGTTTTGTTTTTGTGATTTTTTTTTTTTTTTTTTTTTGCTGTAGGGCATGAGCTCACTGGAAAAACAGAGAGAAAGCAGGAAACTACCCCTCACACACACACACCGAGAATGGCCATGGCACAATTCTTTCTTGATTCTCCTCTTGGGATATTGGGCACACAAACATGTGCACACAGCATGTTTCTCAAACCACTTGTTCTAGGTCTCAAACGGCATATTCAGCTCAGCTGCCTTGACCATATCACCAGCTGGCCTGAAGTTCAATCTTACTATCTTAAGAGAATGAGTTATTATTATTTTTTAAAGAGGCTTTTGCTATAGGGTGCTTATGCTCACCAGAAAGACAAAGAGACAGAGAGACAGAAAGCGAGAAATCACCCCCCAGGGGAATGGCCATGCCGCAGTCCCTTCTTCATTCTCATCTAGGGATCTTGGGCATGCACGCACACGCGCCTGGGGTGAGTATAAGCCACCCGGTCCGGGACTCGAACTGCAGTCGAGTACATGGGAGTCCAGTGACATAGCCATTACGCCAATTGCTGGTCCCAGGAAGAGAATGAATTTTTTAAAATTATTAATTATTTACATTCATCACTTTATTCTTTACTGTGTGCAACATGGCTTTTCCTAGCATGAATACAGTGCATATCAGTCAAAAGACATTACCAGATACATTATCATCAACAGATAACTTGTTATTTTGTGTTAATTAAATGTATTTTTCCCTTGTTCCCCTCCTTACCCTGAAATGAATTTTCTTAGTACCTGTCTTGGTTTTTTTTCCCCTTTTCATATGGTTTTGAAAGCAATTTTTGGCATTTCTGTATTAAACAGTCTTTTGTTTTCAGTGAAGAAGTTGGACATTTTTTCCTTTTGGATATATTAAGAAACTAACTCTTACCTTTCTAAAAATTCTTGGGCTTGGGCTTGGGGCTAGCAGGTGGCATGGTGGTTAAGGCACTGGACTCCCACGTGGCCAACCACTGTTTGAGTTCCTCTAGGCGCTTGTGCACGTGTGCCCAAAATTTGGAAAGAAGGGATTGCAGGTAGCCATCGTGCCTGCGGGGTGATTTCTCACTTTCCCTCTCTCTGCCTTTCTGTGGCAAGCACATGTGCCCTATGGCAAAAATCTAAGGTAAATAATTTTGGGGGGTTTATGTGACTTAAATTTTAAGTTGTCATTAAAGAAATTTCTAATCATGATAATATAATCAAACAACACTATACTTCTTTGACTACTTCAGTTTTTAAGGATTTTACTTGAATCAACCCAATTTTGTCCTAATTGCAGTCTTATCCAAGGCTGAATAAAGATGGGTTACCCTTTCAGTTGCCAAATATTAGCATTATCTTTCAGTGAATTAGTTATTTTAGTTTCATGGTACAGGAAGCCATTGTTTACTTTTTATTTGATTGAAATTCTGTAAACTTTTACCTGGCAGCGTTAAACTCTGAAAAGAAACATACTTGTTCAGGCCTCAAAGGCTGTAGGAGGACTTATGAATACGGGGAATTACTTCTGTGATTTTCATCCCTCCAACTTCTGAGTAGACTAGCACAAAGCAAAGTGCACTGCAAGTTGGTATCAGGAGTGGAGTGCAACTTTCTAGCAGCCACCTTGGGTACCGTGCTGTGAATGACTTCAGGTTTGGACTTCAGATGCCTTTCTTTTTGTTAGTAGGTTACGTCAACTATGTAGTCCAGTTTTTCTTTCCTGGATGACTCCAGGAGCTTGTCGTAAGCTTGCTAAAGTCAAGATATGCATCTGCCTCATGTGCTACACCACTCTGCTGTGTACTGTAAAAAGACTTACCTGTGATAAGTGTGGAACCTTTGAAGAGAAACTTAAACAACTTATTTTAATGACTGTACAATGTGACTAGCAAACAGAATAACATTTTTATCATTTGCTTTGTTTAAATTTTAATTAACCTTAGGGCATGTGCACTCACCAGAGAGACAAAGAGAGAGAGAAAGCACCCTTGTGTCATGGTCACACACTGCAATCCCTTCTTTCCGTCTCTCTCCACTTTCAGGATTTGGGGCATGCATGCAAACATGCTGCTGTTTTTCTCAAACTGCTGGGTCCACCACTTGAACCATATGGTTGGCTATGTGGGATCCAACCACTTTAAGCACTGGGCCACGGACTGGCCTTCAGTTGTGTTTTGGTAATCTACTTTCTTTAAGGAAAATCTTGGTGGGCCAGCCCATGGCCTGATGTTTAAGGTGGCTGAATCCCACGAAACTGACTCTCTAGTTTGAGTCCTAGACTTGGCAGCAAGGACATGCCAGGGCATGTGTGCATGTGTGCCCACAATCTTGGCAGAAGGGAGAAGTGGGAGAGAAGGGATTGTAGTATGGCCATATCCCACTGAAAGTTGCTCTTTTTGCTTTCTCTCTCTCTTTCACTGATTAGCACAAAGACCCTCTAGCAGAATTAAAAAACAAAAAACTAATCATTTTTAGCAGATATTTGTTCGTTTTCTTTAGTAAATGAAATGAAATATTTTAGTTTTATTTTGAAAGTGATGTTTCTGAAAAGAAAGGAACTGTATTATTGTTTATTTTGTTGTGGGTTGAAGCATTTAGAGTAGCAGATTATATTATTGCTCAATGCCAAAACATAGAAAATGACTTTATTATGGGTTGGTGTCTCAATTGTGAAAAGGTAATGTTTTCACTGAAGTCTAATAATCTTTTAACTAGTCAGACTAAGACCTTATGCTGACCTTTATCTTTTGTAAGTCACACTTTACATATAATGGTTTAAAAGAAATTTAAATTCAGTGGGCTCTGAGTTCAGAATTATGCATAACAAGTGAGTTGAATGAGGCTGGTTCCTTGAGAGCCTCGCACCTGGAAGGGCCAACTTTACTCTAAAGCCC
This sequence comes from Tupaia belangeri chinensis, assembly GCF_000334495.1. NCBI lineage: Eukaryota > Metazoa > Chordata > Mammalia > Scandentia > Tupaiidae > Tupaia > Tupaia belangeri. Next base: position 619,875 of record NW_006159866.1, on the reverse strand, counting down.
AAACCTGTCTTTGTTAGGCTGTTTTTAATGATAACTGGTGAGGGGCCAGCAGTTAGCGTAATGACTTTTTCATTGAACTCCCATGTAGTTGACCGCTGTTCAAGTCCCAGACCCAGTGGCTTAAACTCATGCCGGGCATGTGTGCATGCCTGCCCAAGATCCCAAGAGGAGAATGGAGGAGAAGGGACTGTGGCATGGCCGTCCCACCTGGGGGGTGATTTCTCGCTTTCTGTCTCTCTGTCTCTCTCTGTCTTTCTGGCTAGTGCACGTACCCTATAGCAAAAACCTCTAAAAAAAGGATAACTGGTGAGCTTTGCTAAGGGAAGAGGAGAGATGGTATAGATCACCCAAAGCCATACCAGCTATCTCCTACATTTGGGGGTTTCCTCTGGCATGTTTATCTTCTGACTAGTGCTTCTCCTAGGCTAAATATAGAGTTTGCTGTCTGAACCCTCCAGCTAATGTGTCAGGGGTGTGCTAATGGCAAACAGCAATGTGCAATCCTCAAAAGAGAAAGATGCTCCTGGGAATGAGACTTTGAGAAGGGTGGATATCACACTGTGGGCTGCCCATGACAAACCAGTATCAGCGCCCCTCTAGGTTATTTTCAGTAAATTTTCTGCAGTTTTGGCATAGCATTGCAAACAATTGGTATATTGCTGGGTCCAATGCAGCCAAAATGTAGAACCACGGAAACACAAGCAAGATAAAGCACACAAGACAAGCAATAATCTCTAGCAGGGAGACAAAGGGCTTGTAGTCTCAGAGGAGTGGGACCAGTCTGACCAATTCTCCATGTATTTATTGAGGAAGAGGGTGCCAGAGGGATACTAAGTTTTTGTTTGTTTGTTTGTTTGTTTTTAAAGAATTATGGACCAGCAGTTGGTATAATGGCTATGTTGCTGGACTCCCATGTAGTCAACCGAGGTTTGAGTCCAAGACCCAGTGGCTTAAACTCACACCGGGCACATGTGCATGCGGGCCCAAGATCTTGAGAGAATGGAGGAGAAGGGATTGTGGCGTGGCCATCCCCCCTGGGCAGTGATTTCTCATTTTCCCTCTCACTGTCTCTTTCCTTCCCTGTGAGCACACATGCCCTATGACAAAAACCTTAAAGAAAGAAGAGAAAAGATAAGAAAAGAAGAGATGACCAGAGAGGGACAGAGTGAGTGTGAGAGAGAGAAGTAATGTGAAAAAGCAAGCCACCAGGTCCAGCAGTCGAACCACGGTTGGCCATGTGGGAGTCCAGTGCTCTTAACCACCACACCACCTACTGGCCCCAGCATTTGCTAAAGTTTTTACAGTTGTTGAAATAGCAGTAGGACTATGAGACATGCTTAGAGAAAATGCCGAACTCCTGATCTAGCCTGTGTGGTCACATATTCCTGTTTTCAGGACAGAGCGAGCACAGTGTTCTGTGTATACTGTTGCAGAGTGGTTGGACCTTTGAGATAGATGGGTAATGTGTACATTACTTAATGTAAAAAAATAAAAATCTCAATTTTGTCACATTTTTGTCAGTGACAAAACATTGGCCTTATATTTTTATATGTATTTTTTTCATAGGTTTCATGACTGAATTGCTTGACAGGAAAGCAAATAATCCACCTCCAGACCCTGTATTACATGTTTTAAAGCTAAGGAATGTCACAGAGGGGACAGAGGGGTTCCCTTATTGTGGGGAATGAAGGGAGCCTTACCATGTTTTCTTAAATAAAGACTCCTCATTGTATAAAATGAGATTAGTCCTTTCAGAAAGCATAAAAATTACTGATGGGAATTACGACTGAGACTATGTTTTGGATGAATGGAGGCCAAATGCTCATTTCAATGGATGATTACTATTCTAAATATTTTTATATTAGCTAGTTTCAACTCAGGAAACAGATTAGACCCTTAATGGCTTAGGCAACCAGGAAATGAGTGATATATTTATAGATTCTACTACTGAGTTTGAAAGAAAATTTAGTGCCTTTTAAAAATTATGACTGCAATAGACTCTATGTATAATGCATTTTAGAAAAATGCTTTGTAAAATGCTCTTTCTGGGACCAGCAGATGGCATAATGGTTACCTTGCTGAACTTTCATGTTGTTGACCATGGTTCAAGTCCCAGACCAAGCAGCTTAAAATTCATGCCAGGCCCATGTGCATGCATGCCCAAAATCCCAAGAGGAAAGTGGAGAAGAAGGGATTGTAATGTGGCCATCCCCTTGAGGGGTGATTTCTCACTTTCTGTCTGTCTGTCTCTCTCTCTGGTGAGCATATGCACCCTATAGCAAAAAAATCTCTCTTTCTAAAATAAAAGGCTCTTTCTTGGGGTCAACAGGTGGCATAGTGGTTAAGGTGCTGGACTCCCACATGGCCCAACCACAGTTTAAGTCCTGGACCCAGCAACTTGAAAATCACATAGGATATGTGTACATACATGCCCAAAATCCCAAAAGGAGAATGGAGGAAAAGGGATTACCACATGGCCATCTGCCCCCCTTTTTTCCAGGTATTTTCTTACTTTCCCTCTCTTGTCTCTGTCTGTCTGTCTCTGGTGAGTACATACATCCCATGGCCAAAAATAATTAAATAAATAAATAATGCTTCTGGGGCTGGCAGATAGCATGGTGCTTAAGGGCACTGGACTCCCATGTGGCTGACCATGGTGACTTGCTTTCTTGCTTTCTCTCGCTTTCTCTTCCCTCCCCCTTCCTCCCCCCCAAGTCAAATTAAAATAAATCAATAAAATTAAATAAAATAATTCTTAAAATAAATGAGTGAATAAATAAATAATTCTCCTTCTTGGGGTCAACAAGTGGCATGGTGGTTAAGGTGTTGGACTCCCACATGGCCGACTGAGGTTCAAGTCCTGTGTCAGCTGGCTTAAAAATAATGTTGGGTCCCTATGTGTGAAATTTAAGGGAATTGTTGCTGGTGGAAACCTGTAAAAGCAAGTGATGGGGCCAACAGGTGGTATAATGGTTAAGGAACGGGCCTCATACATGGCCATCTTTGTGGTTCAAGTTCCAAACCCAGTAGATTGAAAATGACACAGGGCACAGGTGCATGCATGCCCATAATCCCAAGAGGAGAATAGAGGAGAAGGGATTGTGACTTGGCCATCCTCCTTAGAAGGGGATTTCTTTTCTTTCTTTTTTTTTTTTTTTTTTTTTTTTTTTTGAGAGGGTTTTGTTATAGGGCACGTGCGCTTCCCAGAAAGACAGAGGGACAGAAAGCGAGGAATCACCCCCCAGGGGGGATGGCCATGCCACAATCTCTTCTCCATTCTCCTCTCGGCATCTTGGGCACACACACACACACACACACACACACACACACACGCACGCACCCGGCGTGAGTTTAAGCCACTGGATCCGGGACTCAAATCATAGTCTACTACGTGGGAGTCCAGCAACATAGCCAGCAAGGTGGTCCCAGGAAGGTGATTTTTCTTACTTTCCTTCTAGCTCTCTCTGTTTCTCTGATTAACACACACTCCCTGTGGGGGAAAAAAAAAAAAAAACACTAAAAAATAAGTAAAATAAAATAAAATAAATGCTTCCTCCTTTCCTAGTCCAAACCTTTTTTTGTGCATAGTTTCCTGTGATACTCTCAACAAAGAGAATAAATGACCTAAAATCATATGTTAAAGGGGAGCTTGATTTTATATTCAGCATAGGAGTCAAATTACCATGGAGACCTAGCTATGGTAGTACACTGTTTGATGCTGCTGCTTGGCAAGCTGAGGCCACATGGGAGGTCCAGATTCTATTTCCAGCATCCTAAAATGCCAGACAAGGTAGCCTGCACATTCAGCTACTCGGGAGACTGAGGCCAGAGCATTGTGAGTTAACAGCCAGGTGGACAATATAGCAAGCAGGAAGATCACAACATAGTGACATCATATATATAAAAAAATAAAATTTACTATACACCTCAGTCATATGTTCTGGTAACAGAAACCAGTTTATATCTGGCCTTGTTTTGGAGATCTGTTGCAAATATGAACGAGAACATGGACATGGCCACTCCAGTGGCCCCACTCAGGCATAGACCTTCAGTCTAAACAGCACGGAGGAAGAATATTCCCCACACAGCCTTGAGAGTTTAGCTATGCTCTATGGAAGACTAGGAATAGCTATATCCTTTACATAAGCCAAAGGCAAGACAGGCTTTCAGCTTCCTTTAGGACTCATAATTATAAGTCTAATAGGCTGCTTCCCATCTTCATTTCACCATCAAACAGCTCTGTGACTGTGGTCCTTCGCCATAGCAGTTGAAATAGAGGGCCCCAGAGGACCTGTCAAGCTCTTACAGCATATGAATCTAAATTCTACCTTCTATTTCATAGAATTCTGTAGACATTCTACTTCTGTGAGCCTCGTTTTGTGTACCTGTAAAACAAAGACACAGGCTTTTGAGAAAGAGGGACTTGTTTAAAAGCAAGGAGATTTTTTAAAAGAAAGGCTCAAATCAAAGACATTTTAGAATGGACTGAGATTAAAAGGTATGTGTTTGGTTTGTTTTAGTGGGGAATGTGAGATTAATGTATTTATTTTTATTATGTACTGCGATTCTATTTTATTCCTATAGCCCATTGACAGAAATCTGGGTATCCTGAGTTTCTCATCTGATACCACATTTGGCTCTGTACTGGGAAACTCAGCAACCATGCACTCTCTTGAATTTCACTGAAGTATCACTTGGAAAAGCAAAGTTTTGTCACTTTATCTTGTAGTATTTGGAGTTTTAAAAATTACTTATTTTACTTACTATTTTTATTACTTAATTTGCTACAGGGCTTGTGTGCTTACCAGAGGAAGACAGAGAGAAAGAGGAAAAGTGAGAAAACAAGCCACCAGGTCTGAGACTCAAACCACAGTCAGCCATGTTGGAGTCCAATGCCTTAACCGCCATGCCACCCACTGGCCCTCTCAGCATTTAAGTCTGTTTTTAACGATACAGTGTTCATGCTGGCCCCAGTGCAGAGCATTTTTAAATGCACAGGACTGCTTATCACAATAAAGACTCATCTATCCCCAAATGCTAATAGTGCCAGATCTGAGAAACTCTTCTATATGTGACTCTACACTCAACATTTGAGTTATACAATTTGAAATATTGATCTTCTCATATTTAATTCTGATAGGTTGTAAAAATAAAATAAAGGTTATTGAAATCTTGTAGCTCAGCCATGCATATCATTATAAATGACTTGCTGACTCCTGGCCTTTTACCTAGACAATTAGATCTTCACAACAGATTCTTGAAACTGGTCTCAGACATGGATATTACAGTGGGGAAATGAAAAGAGAAAGCACACAAAAGGTTCTGCTATTTGGTATCAAATGTCTTTTCTGAACAGGTTTAAAGATCAAGTAATTCATAAATAACAATTCTTATATAGCACTGTGCTTCAAAGTAGAGTCATAGATTATTAAACGAGTAGACTTGACCAATCATTTAAACCAATACTGTCCTTTTAAAATTAAGTAAAAAGGGGCCAGCAGGTAGTGTGGTAGTTAGGGCACTGGGACTCCCACATGGCATGGTTCAAGTCCTAGACCTAGTGACTTACTTTCCCATTTACTCTCTTTTTTTTTTTTTTCTCTCTCCCTGTCTCTGTCTCTCTTTCTCTGATGAACTGAAAAAAAAATAAGTAGTTCTTAAAAATAATAGCTTGCTACTTTAAATGAATAAAGAAAGAAAGAAGCCGTTTAGGTAAGCTCACATGGTATATTGGTTGTAGAAGTAATACAGCACATGATTACGTGGTTATCCAGACACAAGGCACTTTGTTTTTCATGACAATATTCATCACAAATATAGGCTCTTTCTATGGGCTCATTTATTAAGGCTGGCCCTTTACTAGTTTCTATATCCAGGTTTGCTCAATATGGACTTAAAGATAACTTGAGAAGGAATTGATTTAGTTAAAGATAACTTGAGAAGGAATTGATTTAGTTCATTGGGAGATTGGTAATTGTACACTAGCACCATTTACACAACTTGAAATACAATATTAAAAAATGAAAGGCGAGGGCAGCAGGTGGCATGGTGGTTAAGGATCTGGACTCCCACATGATTGACCGTGGTTCGAGTCCCAGACCTGGTGGCTTGAAAATCATGCTGGGGGTGGGGAAGATAGCAGGTGGTGTGGTGATTAAGGCATTGGACACTTCCATATGACCAACCATGTTTCAAGTCCTGGACCTGATGGCTTGCTTTCTTACTTTCCCTCTCTCTCTCTTTCTGTGTCTTTTTCTGGTCAAATTAAAATAAATGAATGAGGGGCCAGTAGGTGAAGTAGTGGCTAATGGCGCTGGACTTCCACATGGAAGACAATGGATCGAGTCCTGGACCTGGTGGCTTGCATTCTCACTTTCTCTCTCTCTCACTCTGTCTCTCTCTAGTCAAATTTATACAAATAAATAAATAATTCTTTTAAAAAATGAATGACTAAATAAAATTAAATTTAAGAAAGGAAAGAAAATCATGCTGGCCATGTGTGCATGCATGCCCAAAATCCTGAGGGGAGAATAAAGGAAAGGGGATGATTTCTCACTTTTCCTCTCATTTCTCTGTCTCTGATGAACACACACACATCCTATGGCAAAAACAAAACAAAATGAAGAAGTAGAGAGGTGAAGTGGAGAATGTTTCCTTGAATGCTCAAAATTATAAAACTGTATAATCCGGGCCAGCAGGTGGTGTGGTGATTAAGGGCACTGGACTCCCATGTGACCAACCATGGTTCAAGTCCTGGACCTGTAGACTTGCTTTCTCATTCTTTCTCTCTCTCTTGCTCTCACTCTCTTTTTCTTTTTGTCTCTCTCTGGAAATAGTAAAATAATAATAATAGGGACCAGCAGTTGGCGTAATGGCTATGTCACTAGACTCCCACATAGTTGACTGCAATTCAAGTCCCGGACCCATGGCTTAAACTCACACTGGGCACGTGTGTGTGCGTGCCCAAGATGTCGAGAGGAGAATGGAGGAGAAGGGATTGTGGAATGGCCATCTCCCCTGGGGGTGATTTCTCACTTTCTGTCTCTCTGTCTCTCCTTGTCTTTCTGGCAAGTGCACGTACCCTATAGCAAAAACCTCTCCAAAAATAATAATAATAAAGTTAAATAATTCTAAAAAAATCCTGTACATTGTTTGTGTCACTTTTTCCTTCATAACAGTTAAAAATCTGCAGTAATTTTCCCTTCAGCTGTTTGCCTATTTCCCCTTCAGTGAGTTTCCACTGTAATATCCAGTAGATTAAACAACACTCCTCTGTACTCATAGAGTTGATATAATAAGATCTGTACAAAGATTTGTCATTCCACAATGCTTACATTAAAGAACAAATTTTTTAGGGGTCAAGTAGTTTCTTTTTTCTCCCAGCTTTATGAGTTATAATTGACAAATAAAAATTGTGTATCTTTAAGGTGTACATGATTATCTGATATATGTATATATTGTGAAATGTTTATCACAGTCAAGCTAATTAATGTATTCAACACCTCATATAGTTTGCCTGGTTTTTTTTTTTTTGAGTTTATTTTTTCATGATTGCACGTGTACACACATGAGAGAAAGAGTGAATCACCCTCAACAGGATCTCATTATGCACCATCCCTTTTCCCTACCCTTCCAGCTTCTTGGCATCTTGGTCACATGCACACGCACACAGTATATCTTCAAGCTAACTTGCAGATCTGAATCCGCAGTTGGCCACATGATTTCTACACTGCAGTTTAGTTTGTGCTATGAACTGCGCCGCGAGCTGGTCCTCGTTACCCTTTTTGTGTAGTGTGTATGTTTGTAGTGAGAACACTTAAGATCTCTCAGCAGATTTTAAAATCCACTACAGTATTAACTATAGTTATTATGCTACACATTAGATCTCAAAACTTAATTATCTTATAACTGAAAGTTTGTGCCCTTTGACCAAAATTTCCCCACATATCCCCTCAGTGACAGCCATCGTTCTTCTCTCTGCTTCTGTGAGTTTTGTGACTTTAGATTCCACATGTACATAAGGTCATGTAGTATTTGTCCTTCTGTGTCTGGCTTATTCACTTAGTATAATGTATTCCAGGTTCATCCATGTTGTCATAGTAGCAGGATTTGCTTCTTCTTAAGACTGAATAACATTCTGTTGTAGAGGCCAGCCAATGGTGTAATGATTATGTCGCTGAACTCTAATATGAACAGCCACAATTTGAGTCCCAGACCCAGTGGTTTGAAATTCATGCCAGAAGGAGGAGATGGAGGAGAAGAAATTGTGGTGGACTCCCACATGGGCAACCACAGTTCGAGTCCCGGACCTGGCAGCTTGCTTTCTCTCTCTTTTTCTCTCTTCCCCTCTCTGATCAAAGATAGAAATATATACAGACAGACAGATAAATGAAGTTAAATAAAATAATTCCTTTTAAAAAAATGTCTATGTTGAAATCCTAGGAGGTGGGGCCTTTGGAAGGGTGGTGAGGTACATGGTAGAACTCTCCTGAATAGAATCAGTGCTCTTATAAAAGGGACCCCAAAGAGATTTCTTCTCCTATCATGAGAACATAGCAATAACAGAAGCAGATCCTCACCAGATACCTATGAACCTAAGAAAGAAGGCAGAGGCAAAATAAATAAAGCAAGAGAGTTTATTTAACCAAGGTTAGAGTAATTGCCACAAAATCCAAGTTGCCTCAAATAATATGTGAGAGCAGGATGATTTAAAAGCAAAACTTGTGAATGGAAGGGGAGAATAGTAGGAGTTTTGCACAGTTGTGGTTGGCTAAATTGTATGATAAGGGAAGCAGAGTGACCTCACGGTCACCCGGAGGCCTGTTGCTTAATCTCAAGCGAAGTGTGGCGACAGTGAGTCTGGAAGGTAAAGGAGGAACGTATCTGGGCAATAAGAGTGTTCATAAAACAAGAACATGTGATGAGTCTTGGTAGCATCCTGAGTTATTTCAGGTATATATTCCTAAGCAAGCTACAAGATGTATATATGTTTTATTTTCTTATAGCACTGACTTGGCTAGACTGGGATCTCCTGTTTTAAGAGAAAAACTGGTCTATTTGGGAGACCTAGCAGCTTTCTTACAGTGTCAGTTTGATGATGTGATATTTTAGCATGAGTGACTCCATTTCAGTTTGGTCTGTGGGGGTCTCTAACAAAAGTTTAGTCTACAACAACGGCCTCTTATAAAGGTCATTTAACACACCAAATCTGCCACCACCTGGGTCTTGGACTTCCCAGCCTCTTTAACGTGAGAAATACATTTCCATTGTTTGTAAGTCACCCAGTCGAGACGATCTTCTGGTAGCAGTCTAAGTGATTAATACAGTCACACAACCAGTGAACATCAGAGCCCAGTATCAAACCAGTTTCTCATCTTTGCTGGAGCCTGTGTGTTAACCATTGCACTACACTTCTTTCTTCCAATGGCAAAAATGGAGACTGAAAAGGCAGAAGCCATTTTTTTTTTCTTTTTTGGAGAGGTTTTTTGCTATAGGGCGCGTGTGCTCGCCAGTCAGACAGAGAGAGACAGAGAGATAGAAAGTGAGAAATCACCCCTAGGAGGGGATGGCCATGCCGCAATCCCTGCTCCTCCATTCTCCTCTCAGGATCTTGGGCACCCATGCACATGTGCCCGGTGTGAGTTTTAAGCCACCGGGTCCGGGACATGAACCGCAGTCCACTACGTGGGAGTCCAGCGACATAGCCATTATGCTAACTGCTGGTCCCAAGGCAGAAACCTTTTTGTCTTCAATAACTGCCCTTGGTCTACATGCCAGATTTGTTTTCTACTTTTTTTTTTTTTTGAGAGATTTGCCCTGTAGGGCGCGTGCGCTCGCCAGACAGACAGAGAGAGACATAGAGACAGAAAGCGAGAAATCACCCCCCAGTGGGGATTGTCACGCCGCAATCCCTTCTCCTCCATTCTCCTCTCAGGATCTTGGGCATGCACGCACATGCGCCCGGCGTGAGTTTTAAGCCACCGGGTCCGGGACACAAACCGCGGTCGACTACGTGGGAGTCCAGCGATATAGCCATTACGCTAACTGCTGGTTCCCTACATGCCAGATTTGTTGACCTGATACTTAGGACCTGCTAATTCGAATCTGCCTTCGAAGCCATCTCTCGCCTGCTGTGTCCAACATATATTCACTACTGTGGCCAGGCTAATTTCATTTTCTCTCTTTTTTAAAATAATAATAATTTAAAAAATTGGGGCCTGCAGATGGCATTGTGGTTGAAGGCGCTGGATTTTCACATAGCTGACTACAGTTTGAGTCCTGGACCTGGTGGCTTGCTTTCTTGTTTTCCCTTTCTCTCTCTCTCTTTCTGATCAAATTAAAATAATAATAAAAACAACAACAAAATCAAATTAAATAAATAATTTTTAATTAAAGGATTTTTTTTTTTTTTTTTTTTTTTACTTTCTGTAGTTATTTTAATTTGACCAGAGAGGAACAGAGAGAGAGAGAGGGAGAGAGAGAGAGAAAGAGGAAATGAGAAAGCAAGCTGCCAGGTCTGGGACATGAACTGCAGTTGGTCATGTGGGAGTCCAGTGTCCTTAACCCCCATGCCACCTGCCGGCCCCAATAATTCTTTAAAAATAAATAAATAAAAATTATTTCATTTTGCCTATAACTATCTGTCTATAGAGGACTTTATCTGTCCCAGTCCTGCATCATTTATGGTCCTTTGTCACTATGGTTATTGCTTGGCATCATCTGTTTTATTTTCTTAAGCTGTGTTTCTCAAACTTCAGTGTTTGAGGAGCAATAGTGACCATGACGCAGCTGATTCTGATGTGTGTTCACTTACTTTCCTTATCATCCTTTAGTGGTGAAGGGCATGCATCCTTATCATCCTTTAGTGGTGAGGGAGCTAGACACACCTATTTTTGAATCTTATCAGCTTTATTTCTAGCTGTGAGATTGAGTCAAATCACTAAACTTCACCACACTTTGGTCACCTCATGTATGAAATGAGGATAATGCTAGTACCTAGCTAAGATTAAATGAGATTTTATGTCTAAGACATGAGAGTACTTATACTTACTAAAGATTAGCTGCTATTCATATCATAAAATTTGTAGTTAATATTCTTTACTATCATAACTAGATCATATGTATTTACTATAGTACAAATTCTGTAATTCTCCTTCATGCATATTATAAGCATTTAATAACTTTTAAAAATTAAGATATAATTCATATATCAATTTTATTGAATTTAAATGTGCAGAATTTTAGCCACATCCAGTGCTACAAGCTCCCTGTATGATATAGCCTAGTGTGAGGACCCAAGAGAGCACTGAAAAGGAAGGTACCCAGGCTGGGAGAAGAACTTGAGACAAATGAGCACTTGAGTGAATTCTGTTGCTATTCCCCAAACCTACCTTCTTACCCTGTAAAAAATGAACAATAATGCATCAGGTGGAATGGTTTGATTTGTTAGTAAAAATTTTAAATGTATCATTGAGGTCAGGTTCCTCAGCCTAGTAGTTAAGGGAGTTGCAGTCCACATACCTGGCCCTGTTTCTAGCCCCAGCCCAGGCAGCTTCAGAAACATCAGGCAAGTGTGTGCACATGCCCAAAAATCCCAGCAGGAGAGATAAAGGAGAAAAGATTACAGAGTGACTACAGCTCATCTGGGGATGTTGCCACCCACTGCCCAGCCCCCATCTCCCTGTGTGTCTCTGGTGAGTGTGCACACCCTTTTGCAATAAAAAAAAATTATTATTATTATTTTTCATTCGAGTGTTTCAGACATGAAGGTACAGTTATTGTTATAGAATTCATTTGTATCCTAGGCTCAAAGTGAGTCCAGGTGAGGCACCCTAATGTTTTAGGTAAGGCTGAACCTGTCTTTACCCTGGAGTGAGGGCAAGTCTCCCTGTACAGTTAGCACTGCAGCCATGTTTGATCAGGTAAAATTCAATGCAAATGTATTGCTGTGTACTTTAGGGTTACAAATGACGTAAAAAGCTGAATTGTGAGAGTTGCAGCTATTTTTTCATACTCTAGAATCTACTTCACCCTAATTCTTTGTAGTGAGATACAAATGAGCCAGCAAGATATCCAGTATACCTGTTAAGCAAGTATTTATATCCCACTGGTTTTTCTTTTCTTGGTTTAACACTGGGGATTTTTTCCCCCAAGAATCTATGTTTTCTTAGGTTTTGAGTTTACTTAGTAATAGCTAGGAAAGATAGGAAAGATAATGAGCTGAATAGCTAGGATTCAACACAAGAAGAATGTTTTTTTTTTAATTTACCTTTGCATAATTTTAAGGAAAACTAAGGTTTGCTTATTTATCTTACACTTGTCTGTTTCCATTGTAAAAAATCTCAGTAGGTATTGCTAGACTATTTTGAAATCTAAAATATTCTGAAAACTTTCTTCTATTGATACTTCAATAGTTTCTCAATCATATCTTTTGTTCCCACTGAGAGTATTTGGGTTTTATATTGTAAGTATAGATAGAATCCTACTTAGAATATTAGTTTTTGGGATGGCAGGTGGCACCATGGTTAAGGGTGCTGGATTCCCACGTGGCCAACCACGACTTGAGTCCCGGACCCTGCAGCTTGATTTCTCACTTTCTCTGTCTCTCTCTGGTCAAATTAAAATAATAATAATAATAAATAAAAAGTTAAATAAAATATTATCTATAATAATATTAGTTAATAATAATATTACTAAGAAAGTACTCAAAGGATTTTATCTTGCAGTTTTTTATTTGTACAAACAGAGAAAGTTAACATGGAGTCCTGTATACTTCATGAATTTTTACATTGCATTACTTGGATGTTAATGAATGATAAGGTGAGGGTCACTTGGGAGGAGCAGCAGAGTTTCTGCAGAGCACTTCCTTTTCATGTGGGGGACATAGGAGACCTTCCTACCCTGAGGCCGTATTTCTGCCACTGATGTTTTGTCCTGCTTTCCATCTGATCCTGATTTTATGGCTGTCGTGATGAGAATGTTCCACAAGTAGAACCTGAGACATGGGAGAAGAATCTTCCCAGTCAGTCACATGAGATGAGATAATTTTTAATAATATGGGAACATTTTTTAATGTATTTGCTGATTTGACTGGTGGATAACAAGACACCGCCCTCTGAACTATTTTGCTACACTTGGGGAGAACACAGAAATCGAAAAATGCCCATATTGTTTCAGGCTTTTCTTGTTTTGTTTGTTTTAACTTTCTGAAATTGACACGTGAGAAGAGGGAGTCCTATTTTTTTTTTATAGTCTTAGGAGGACGACTGTTCAGACCAAATCAGCTAGCAAACTCGGTGTAAAATCTTAAACAGCATTAGAAATCTAGGTGGAGGGGCCGGCAGGTGGTGTGGTGGTTGGGGCACTGGACTCCCACAAGGCTAAACATGGTTCCAGTCCTGGACCTGGTGGCTTGCTTTCTCACTTTCTTTCTCTCTTTCACCCTCTCGTTCTCTCTGGTGAGTGCACGTACCCTATAGGAAATTAACAATACAAATAATAAATACAATAAAAAATTGTTGGAGAAAATTATTAAAATTTGTTAAAACTTAAGATGCCAAAAACCTTTTGAAAATTGTTTTATGCCCAGTTGGGCCTCTGATGAGAAAAAGTATAAAGGGTAATGTAACTAATAAGAAGTATAACTACTGTCATTGAATCCTCCTTTTTAGCGTTGATACTAGAAAACCCAACAAAGTACACTGCATTTGTTGAAACATATTTTAACAACCCCAGGGGGAGCTTTCTTAATATCTGGGGTTAATGTTACCTTTTTGTTTATCATTCTGATGGAAATTAAAAAGGTATTCCCTCCTTCAAATCCCCCAATAAACCTATTTAGTAGAAGAAAACAGGACACATTGCTTTTGACTCTTTCAATACACAGGCGAAAACCACTGATCTGTTCCATTCCTCTCAGTTTACACGACCATGAAGAAATTGAAACTGAGGGAAGTTAAGTGACTTGCCCCGGGACAGGCAGCTAGCGAGTTCCTCATAGAACTGGGGACCCTGTATTTGGTTACCAGGAGTGCCTTGGTTTCAGCTCCCTGTTTGATACACAGTCCTCTGGTAAGTTCTAGCAGCAAATGGTGTCAGCACCAGAGGCCTGGATCTCAGGTAGTTCTCCACCCCTCTGCTTTTACTTATTTATTTTTAAGTGAAGTAGGTAACTGCAGAAACTCGCTGAAGATGGGTGAGTTTCACTGGGGGGAAGGAGGCAGGCAGGAGTAAGGAAGATGTCTTACAAGGGAGTAAAAGACTGTATGTAAACATGTCTAGAGCTCCTGAAATTTGAGATAGTATTGGTGTAGCTGTTACTTCTGAGACAGAAGAAAATGTCTTAGGGGAAGAGAAAAACATCAGCCCACTGACGACTTTTCTAAGATATCATCAGTTTTCAAACAGCTTGCTTCTCGCTGGGGCCACAAGTATACATTTATTTATATATGGGTTAAAAATGAAACAAATGTGAATTTTTCCTTCCCAGACTCTGAAAGTACATTTTAAGGAACATTTTAGGGGTGACCAAAAAATAAAGGTGGTAAATAAGATTTAGGGAGTTCTTGGTCAAGAAAATAAATATGTACTATGTCTATGATAAAAGACCTCTTGGATTGAGAAATGGAATATTAATCATTTTAGTCACTGTGACTATTTAGAACAATATCTTGAAGGTAGTAAATAAGAACCTTTAAAAATTTTTAAGAGCTATATGGGATTATTAAAGGACCTGAATTTGAAGTTGTAAGCTTCTATTTTTTCTACTTTTACAGCCTTCGCTTATGTTTCTAAAAATGTTTTTGACTTAAACCTGATGTCTTAAATGTTTTGTGAATTTAATATACAGCACCTCTAGGTGCTATTTGATGCTATTTTCTGTTTTTTCTTTTTTTCTCTTGCTTTATAAGTGTCTTCTTAACCTGGCCGATTACCTATTGTTACGCTGAAGGAGCCTTCCCAGGGCGCTGAGGCAACTGCTCAAATGCAATTCTAATTCCTGTTTGCCCCTGGGCGGTTGCCAGCAGGGAGTAAGGCATTATGGGAAGTGGTTTCTTTACCTTCCACAACAGGTGTCTTTGTCACTGCACCTTATTCGATATCCTTGTGTGGAAGCACTGAGTCACTGTAGCAGAGAAAAAATATGAAAGCAAGAGGAATTGCTTTCACCTCTAGAAAATGGTGCTGCAATATAAATCCGAAATCTCCTGGTGCTAGAGAATGCATGAAGAGATTCAGTGTCTTTTAAAGTACTTCTGAAAAGATAAAAAGGAATTGAAAAGGTACGAGCTCGAATGCCTTATAATGCCTTGTCTCCTGATTATCATTTAATTTTTATCTGCCTAGTCAGCATTAAGGTAGATGTGCTGGCCAAAAAAATTTTTTAATGAAAATAACGTTTAAAAGGAAAAACTACATTGTAGAGGGAAAAGAAAGCAATAAAATGCTTTCCTGGATCCAACAAAGATCAAACACAGCTTGAAGCTGTTTTAATCTTGAGGATTTATTTAAAATATTTGCATTTTTTTGTTTCAGTAAGCCTATTAGACATGTTTTGTTTCCTAGCACATAGGTATTTTCCTCCTTTCTGTGTGTGCACTTTTAACCTGGAATGCTGTAGAGGTCGCAAAACTCTCTTAATCATGTTTAGAAGTCATATTTAAATGGCACAGGGAACTCTTTAGGTAATCAGTTAATCTAGGTGAAGATACTTGAGGGCAACATGGGAAAAGAGAGACTAGAGATCTCATTCTGAGTTTTGCTTGTTTTCTGAAAAGCAAACAAATTTAGGCAACATAATCCCAGTATTGGTAGTGAGGACTAAATATTCCAACCAGTGGCTGTATTTCTTTTGATTTTAGACAGACATTGCCAAATTGATTTCTAGTTCTAACAAATAATATTTCTCATTGTAATTCCGTGTCACAATCTGTAAAAAGCAGGGGAAATATTAGTTTAATTAGGGATATTGGAAAACTAGCTTTATGAGATTTTTCTGCCCTCCCCTTTTTTATTTGCTTAATACTTTCTCCATGGAATTAGTATACACTATATTTCTTGGTAATTTAGACAACTTGTAGTGATAATTGTGGGCAGCTTTCAAACTTCTCATCTGGAGGCATGGAGGATTGTTTAGTTCCCAGTTATACTTTAAAAATCACTTCTGGTTGCTAAATCACCAACAGTTCATGTCTATTGGCTGATATGGGCAATTAGAAGATATCTCTTATCTAAAAAATAAAAGATGAAAAGAACTTTTAGCTATGGGAGAAAAACAATCAGTTTATAAATGAGACCCTTGTACTGCTTACTGAATAATAACAAAAAATTAAGTTTTGTTTAAAATACATGCTTTTTTAAGTGGGAGAAGGGGAAATGACTGTTAATTGATATTGCTGTCCTTGCTTCATTTTTATATTTTGGTACTTCTTTTTTAACAGAAATACTCAAAGGGGAAAAAGAATCTTTTTTTTTTTTTTAATATATACTTCAGGAGATCATTTTTAAGTGTGCCAAGAATTCTGAAATTCTGAGAAATTAAAATGATTGTCATCTGTTTCTAAGAAATATGAAAAAATAAGCTGTAATAGCATTAAGAAAAGCTACTTCTTCAGCAAGATTTTTTTATAAGCAAGAAAATTCTTTTTTTTTTTTAAAGAAAATTCTTAATAAATAATACTGAAGAAGATGAACTATTACAAAAACTTGAAATTACCAGGAACATAACAAAATGAGGTTTTGGTTTTGGTTTTTGGCTATAGAGTATTTCTAGTTAGGAAACGTTATTTCTTTTTTTGAAAGTTTAAAGAAGATTTTAAAAAACTGAATTTTCCAGCTGTTGTGTAAAGAGGTGTTTATAGTATGTACTTCCTGCATAGATAAGAGACCTCCTTTAGTTTTCTACTGGAGGTTGATTGCTAGACAAGCCTGTGATAGCAGCTGCCTTTTTTCCTCTTTTTTTTTTTTTTTTCTGGGTTTTTGATACTCCACCCCCTTGGACTCAGGTGGGTGTGTGCATTGGCACTGAGCTGCAGTGGGACTTTTCCTTGGATAGTCTGGTCTGGAGCCGGGGCAGCAGCTGCTGCTGTGGAAAAGGCGAGCTGGCAAGATGATGGAAGAGATCTCCATTATGGTAGCCTATGACGCCCATGTGTTCAGCCAGCTGCACGATGAAGACTTCCTCTCTAGTCTGGTGGCAGGCAGCAAGCCCAGGTCTCTGGTAGGTGGGCCTTGCACACTCGGGGGCTGTCATTTCTTTTCTAATGTGATGGTTATACTCCTGTAGCCAGTGAGGCATAGCTTCCTGGGAATTAAAATAGAAGTGTCACTGTTGAGTTTGTTATGGACTGCAGTGAGGTCTACTTACAATGATTTACTTACATAATTAAACACTGTTATAAGTCACTAGTCCATGAAAAGTGTTAGGCTAATGCTTTCGTATAATGTGAGGTTGAGAAGAATTTTTTTAGTGCTAAATAACAGGTTGTCTCGAGTGTTTGCCTTGTGTGTATGTGTATGATTATTAATTGAGGGCTGTCTGCATTTACACACATGTAAGTCAGTCTCTTTGAAGTGGAACATTTCCATCAGTGAGACATAACATCCGTGCTGAGAACTGAGCTATCTAAAGAATTTTGAGGGTCTTAAATTGTTACTAAGAACTATTATGAAAATGACTTCTAGTACATTTTTTTAAAAGAATTATTTTATCTAACTTTATTTATTCATTCATTTATCTATTTTAATTTGACCAGAGAGGGACAGAGTGAGAGCAAGAGGGAGGGAAAGTGAGAAAGCAAGCTGCCAGGTCCACAACTCAAACCATGTTCAGTCATGTGGGAGTCCAGTGCCCTTCACCACCACACCACCTGCCAGCCCCTCTAGTACAATATTCATTTTGATTTAATATTTAATTTCTTCTTTTTTTTTTACTGTTCTCTAAGGGTTTTAGTGTGCATGTCTTGGCATAATTAGAAAAACAAAGTTGTTGCAAGTATTTGTTGTTTCTTCTCTGTGTCACCATTATAATGACTATTGAGTTGAAGATACTAGTAATTAATGTTTTTTTTTTTTTTTTAATTCGCTACAGGATGTGTACACTCGAAGGAGAGAGAGAAAAAGTGAGAATGAACTCCCCCATGGGGATGGTGACACCGCAATTCCTTCTCCATTCTTCTCATTTTTGTGATACGCACACATGCACGTCTTTTCCCTTTTTTTTTCTTTCCTTTTTACTTTTTTTTTCCTTTTCCTCTCCTCTCCTCTCCTCTCCCCTCCTCTCCTCTCCCCTCCTCTCCCCTCCTCTCCTCTCCCCTCCTCTCCTCTTTCCTGTCTTGTCCTGTCTGTCCTATCCCGTCCTATTGCTATAAGGCACATAGATAAACCTCTGTTCCACCTGCTGGCCCCCATGCATGTGTTTTTGAAGCCACCAGGTCTGGACTTAAACTGCACAGTTGGCCATGTAAGATCCAGCAACCTTAACTACCATGCCACTGTCCAGTCCTATACCTTTTTTTTTTTTGAGATAGAGAGAAATTTTTGCTATAGGGTGCTCTTACTGGAGAGACAGAAAGACACAAAGTGATAAATCACCCCGTAGAGGGGACCAGATACACTGCAGCCCCTTCTCTTCATTCTCCTCTCAGGATTTTGGGCACTTACACACATGCACCTGTCTTGAGTTTCAAGCCGCCAGGTCCAGGACTTGAACCATGGTCAACTATGTGGTTACATCCAGTGACTTAACTATTACACCATTTACTGGTCCCAACCCTATACCTTTTAAACAAACTTTCTTAACTAGTTGTAGTAATTCATGTTTATTATGTTTAATGATGTTCATTATAAGAAACTGATTAAAAGAGTATACCATAGATTAAACGTTATTAGTTTGAAACCCAACTTCTATTTTAAAACACAATAAGCTTAAAAACGTAATATGGCGGGCCCAGCAGGTGGCATAATAGTTAAGGCTCAGGACTCCCATGTGGCCGACGACGGTTCTAATTCTGGACCTGCGCAGCTTGAAACTCAACTCCAAGCACATATGTGTGTATGCCCGAGATCTCAAGAAGAGAGTGGAGAGAGGATATTGCAGTGTGACCATCCCCCCGAGGAATGATTTCTCACTTTTTGTCTCTGTTTCTTCAGGTAGGTCACATGCCCTATAATCTCTTAACATAAAATAAAATAAAATAAAATAAAATAAAATAAAATAAAATACTATGACAGTTTCTTTAAATAATAAATTGTAATTTAAAAATAAATTATGTGCTGATCTGAACAAACTAAAAAATATCTGTAAGATAATCGGGCATATTTGGCCACTAATTAGGTATCTAATGATATTAAGAGAATCATTTGATTTTTTTGTGCAATAATGATTTTTAAAAATGTCTATTTAAACTTATTTATTATTTAATTTGCTGCAGATAATGTGAACACCAGACAGAGAGACAGAGAGAGAGAGAGAGAGAGGAGAGCAGGAAAAGGAAGCAAGCTGCCAGGTCCAGGACTCAAACCATGCTCAGCCATGTGGTAGTCCAGTGCCTCAACTACCATACTACCTGTTGGCCCTCTGCAGTAATGATGTTATAATTTTTTTTTTTTAGATAGTGATTTAAAGATATGTACTGAATAGTTGCAGACAAGATGTCTGCAAAGTTTTGAGATTGTCCATTAGAGGAATTGTGATATGGATGAAACTAGTTAACTGTGTTGATAATCGTTAAAACTGGGCACTTTAGAGGCCAGCAGATGGAACAGCAATTACGTTGCTGGACTCCCACATGACTAACTGAAGTTTGAGTCCTGGACTTGGTGGCTTGAAAATCACACCGGGCGCGTGTGCTTGTGTGCCCAAGATCCTGGGAGGAGAATGGAAGAGAAGGGATTGTGGCGTGGCCTTCCCCCCAGGGGTTGATTTGTCACTTTCCTTCTCACTGTCTCTGTCTTTTTTCTCCAGTCAGCGTACGCGCCCTACAACAAAAACCCCTTAAAAAAATAATAGGACCTGGGTGCCAAGTACTATAGTGATTCATTATACTTTCACCACTTTTGTAGATTTTTATTTTATTTTTATAAATTATTTAATTTTATTTATTATTACTATTATTTGACCAGAGAGAGACAGAAAGTGCGAAAGTGATCTGCCAGATCTGGGACTTGAACCATGTCAGCCATGTGGGAGTTCAGTACCTTAACCCCCACACCACACCCCTGTAGATGTTTTATGGATGCAGTCTAACTGTAACAGTTAACTAAAATAAATAAATAAATAAATAAAATCAAAACAAATATAAAGCCATAATATGCTTCTGGAAATGTCCATTCATAGAAAAACATCTGGCCTATTGCATGCTTTTCTTTCTTAATTTACACAGTTTTTCATAATTTATACATTATGCAAAGATGATTGCCAACCCCTGGTTATCCACAATGTATATACCGAGTAAAGATAAGATAGCTCATGCTTGTGGATAATCTTTAGATTTCATTTTAGCCATTAATTTCACAGTATTCACCATAAAAGCTTACCTAGGGAATTCAGAATTCTATTTTCTTTTTTTCTGATTGTCCTGTCAAGGTTATCTTAAGAGATCTCAGACTTAAGCTGAGTCTTTAAAAACTAATAGGAGTTTTACGGACGAAAGGGAGAAGAAACCAAAACAGAGTTGTGAAGTGGCAGAGTGTAGAGGACAAGTAGATCATTATGCCTTGATGTAGCCTCAACTCCGGAAGGGGGCTCCCCACTCCTAACCCTGACACTTATTTGATACAGAATTTGGTCACTGCTATGGAAAGCCTTGAAGGTATAATAGAGATACAAAATATCGTACTGTATACCAAACTTAATATGATGTTGAGGTGTTAAATCATACAACTTTCTTTTTTTTTTTTTTTTCTGTAGAGCATTTTACTATGAGGGCGCGTGCGCTCTCCAGAGAGACAGAGACAGAAAGCGAGAAATCACCCCCCAGGGGGGATGACCACACTGTAATCCCTTCTCCTCCATTCTCCTCTCAGGATCTTGGGCATGCATGTACGCAGATGCACCTGGCATGAGTTTAAGCCACCGGGTCTGGGACTAGAACTGCAGTCGACTACATGGGAATCCAGCGACATAGCCATTATGCCAACTGCTGGTCCGAATCATACAACTTTCTGAGTATATTTTGTTATCTTTGTCACATTTGAAATCTAAATAATCTTTTGAAGGTAATGTTTAGTTTTGCTTCATATGGAAAAATTCTAGTAAAATTGTCCTAAGATAAAATATCTATTATTTGCTTTTAATTTTACAGTGAGTTCCATATTGAATCTTCTAAAGTTTATTTATTTCATGAAATATATATATATATATATATAGAGAGAGAGAGAGAGAGAGAGACAACAGTCATAAATTTAGCTCACACTGATCTGCCCACTCATTGGTCTTTTAGCCAGCCAGGATTGTGGGCGTCTTGGTATCAGTATGTACAGGTTAACCCAGGAATTGAATCCTGATGTTCCATATGGCTTCCAGCCTGCAGAGCAGTACAGCTGGGCCCCATATTGAATTTTTTGCTTTATCTAAGATTAACCTTTTAAACCATATTAAAGAAATACTCAGATTTTCTGTGGCACAAAATAAATCACTTCTTAGTCTTGACTTTTTAACCATACTTTGAAGGAAATTATATTCTTGCTTACTTATATTTAGGGGAAAAAAATCCTCTTTAGGTTTTGGTACACTATTATGAAGGGTATTTAGAAGCTTTCTTAGTTCAGGATATATTAAATCTTTTTGGACTTAATTTCATAATGGAAGAAATTTTGATTTCTTTGAATAGTAAAAAAATCCCTTAAGTACAGTGGTTCTCAGATATGGATACTGAATCTCTTAAATTTTTTTTTTTTTTTTTGGAGAGTTTTTTGCAATAGGGTGTGTACGCTCACCAGAAAGACAGAGAGAGACAGAGAGACTGAAAGTGAGAAATCACCTCCCAGGGGGGATAGCCACACTGCAATCCCTTCTCCTCCATTCTCCTCTTGGAATCCTGGGCACGCATGCACATGTGCCTGGCGTGAGTTTTAAGCTGACAGGTCCGGGACTCAAACCGCAGTCGACTACATGGGAGTCCAGCGACATAACCATTACACTAACTGCTGGTCCCAATCTCTTAAAAGTTAAAAAAAATATATTTGACATAGGGACCCAATCTCTTAAAAATTAAAAAAATAATTATTTGACATAGGGACCAGCAGTTAGCGTAATGGCTGTGTTGCTGGACTCCCATGTAGTCGATCATAGTTCGAGTCCCAGGCCCGGCTGCTTAAACTCATGCTGGGCGTTGTGTGTGCGCGCGTGTGTCCAGGATCCCGGGAGGAGAATGGAGGAGAAGGGATTGCGGTGTGGCCATCCCCCTGGGGGGGAGATTTCTCCCTTTCTGTCTCTCTGTCTCTTTCTTTCTTGACCCTATAGCAAATACCTCTCCTCCCCAAAAAATTATTTAACATACATACATTTATTTATTTATTTATTTTAATTTGACCAGAGAGGGACAGAGTAAGAGAGAGAAAGTAAGAAAGTAAGCTGCCAGGTCCAGGACTCAAACCATGGTCAGTCATGTGAGAGTCCAGCACCCTTAACCACCACACCACCTGCTGTCCCCAAGTACAGTGGTTCTTAGGTATGGATACTGAATCTTTTAAGTAGCCTTTGGCGTTCTAATATTTTTGATGAATTCACTTCATAAAAAATACATTGTGAGCCATTACACATACAAGTTGGAAGAAAAGTTGATTAAATTGCTGTTTCAGCACAGAGTGTGCTTTATTTATTTATTTTTTTCTGTTAAATGAAGGTGTTATAAAAAGTTCATGGAGAAATGGAATTAAAGTATAAATTTAGAGGCCAGCAGGTGGCATGGTGGTTAAGGCAGTGGACTCTAACATGACTGACCACAGTTCAAGTTCCAGATCTAGCAGCTTGTAGCTCCCACCAGGCACGTTGCCCGTGTGCCCACAGTCTTGAGAGGAAAATGAAGGAGAAGGGATTGCAGCATAGCCATCCTCACTGGGGACTGATTTCTTACTTTCCCTCTTCTGTGTGTACATGCACCCTATTGCAAAAAAACTAAAACAAAGATGGGGCCGGTAGGTAGTATGGTGGTTAAGGCACTGGACTCCCACGTGGTTGACCATGGTTTGAGTCTTGGACCTGAAGGCTTGCTTTCCTGCTTTCCCTTTCTCTCTGTCTCTCTCTAGTCAGACTAAACAAATAATAATGATAATAAATGAAATAGAATAATTCTTTTTTAAAAAATATAAGTTTTTTCCTGCTAAAATTTTTTATATACATGTCTAGTTTTTCCATAATACATATTTTCCATGAACTTTTTAAAGACCTCAGAATATTCATTTATTTATTTATTTATTTATTTATTTATTTATTTATTTATTTCGAGAGGTTTTTGCTATAGGGCGCATGCACTCGCCAGACAGAAAGACAGAGAGACAGAAAGCGAGAAATCACCTCCCAGGGGGGATGGTCACGCCGCAATCCCTTCTCCTCCATTCTCCTCTCGGGATCTTGGGCACGCACGCACGCGCCTGGTGTGAGTTTTAAGGCACTGGGTCCGGGACACGAACCATGGTCAACTATGTGGGAGTCCAGCGACATAGCCATTATGCTAACTGCTGGTCCCAGAATATTTAATTTTTTAAAGGCTGGTTTGAGCCACTGAATTGATTTCAGAAATTTCTCAATCTTGGGGCTCCCAGGTCGTGTGGTGGTTAAGGGCGCTGGACTTCCATATGGCCGACTGTGAGTCAAATCCTGGATCTAGCTGCTTGCTTTCTCACTTTTTCTCTCTCTGTCTCTCTCTGTCCCTCTCTGATCAAATTAAAATAAATAAATAAATAATAAATAAAGTTAGATAATTTTTTTTTTTTTTGGAGAGGTTTTCGCTATAGGGCATGTGCACTCACCAGACAGACAGAGAGAGACATAGAGACAGAAAGCGAGAAATCACCCCCCATGGGGGATGGTCACGCTGCAATCCCTTCTCCTCCATTCTCCTCTCGGGATCCCTGACACGCACGCACATGCGCCTGGCGTGAGTTTTAAGCCACCTGGTCCGAGACGCGAACCACGGTCGACTATGTGGGAGTCCAGTGACATAGCCATTACGCTAACTGCTGGTTCCTAATAAAATAATTTTTTTAATTAAAGAAATTTCTCAATTCACACTTTGAAAACTATGACAATATCCTACTGATTCCTAGATCAGATCCTGTAGAGGGTGCTCATCCCTGTCTCATTTCTCATGTGAGCACACACTCTATTATGAATTAAAAAAAAAAAGTTTTAAATGTGTGATAATGCAAGGAAATCACTAATCCTTTTCTATCAATCACAAATAAGAAAAACTGATAGGAAAGTCAAACTGTAACTTCTCATGTCTTCCACACCACCCCCTCACACATAAAATAAGAAATCACCTAGATCAATATTGTATTCACTATGATAACCTGCACTAAAGTCTAGAGTTAAAACTTAGTAACAATGTGAATAAGTTGGTATCTAGAGTGAAACTACAATACAGTGAAAATGACCCCAAGACATAGTATCTGTTAAATACAACAGATCTTTAGTTTTTCGCTGGTTGAAATAAACTGGCTTATATGTGGAGGCAAAATTTTACCTTCATTTTGCAAGATTTCTCCCCCTCTTCTCCCACCACCACGTACACACTCAAACAGATACACAAACGTATCTTTAAGTCCAGCTCAAGTTGCTCATAGAATTAAGAGCAACTGATGGAATGAAATCTCTGAAGTTTTTCATTCAAGGCTGCCTGTCTCAATAAAATGGACAGCATTTCTCTCTGCCTTCTCTGCCATTTCCAGTTTTTTTTTTTTAAAGAGGTACTTATTAAGTATTTATAAAGCAAAAAGAAGTGACAGTGTTGACTTTATTACTACTGTTAACAGAATCAAGCCTTCCATAGATTTCAAACCCCTAAGTTTATTCATAAAATATCATTTTAAAGATTTGACAAAAAATAAGACTACAAAACCCTCATAGTTTCATACATCTCACCATCACTTGCAACAACACTCAAAAGTCTCATTAACTCAACTCCTGTATTTTAAGCAAAAAAGATGTCTTTGCAAATCATAGTATTTCATTTTATGCCTTATAGTCCTGAAGACTGTGACCCAAATCCAGTCTGATGGTGCCATTTTGGTATTTTATAAGATAATATTCTGTACAGAACTTAAAAAATTCATATTTATGAAATTTGTATTTCATAAATTTGTATTGATGAAAGTTAATTCACAGTTTTTCTGAAGCAAATTATTTTAAGCCAAATAAAGTGATTCCTATCACAATATTATAAACACAAAACACATCACAAGTGCAAAAGATGAAATGTGGAACTTTGAGGGATATATTAATAGAACAAATGTAAAATATATTTAAATAGAGACATTTACTGACTCTGTATTAGAAATGGAGGGGAGGACCCTGGAGATCGCGCCACCTCCATGCGCAGCTGTGAGCGGTCACATCACATGAATGCACCCAGAGAGAGGCAGGAGGCTAGCCTGGAGGTTTGAGGCTGGAGCCTTCTTTCATTAGCCAAATCCAGTTTTGTTCAATGAGGGTCAGAGGATTCTAGAACACAGCTTGTAATCTATGAGTGTTCCTCTGGAAGGTTTCAAGTCCAAAGTCTTCAGCTCAAATTTTATTGAGCTGTGTTAACCATCGGTACTCTCACCATTTGGTCAAATGAACTACAGATGCAGAGACCCCTTTTATCTGGACTCCAGTCCACCCTTGATATGGGCTGAGTAGACAATGCCATGTTCTGCAGAAGGCTGACAGAACCTGCAACTCCCATCTCCACTCCCTCAGAATCCTTTGACCTCTGCACCAGGGTATCCGTACTTCCAGAGGTGAAGGCCTCCAGCACCTCCAGCTGCCAGGAAGAGCTCCTCCCATCTCTACGGCAAATGTCAGACCTGTCACATGGTAGACTTCTGAGCTTTTTTTTTTTTTTTTTTTTTTTTTTTTTTTTTAAAAAAGAGAGAAACAGAGGCAAAACCTTTGGCTGGATGTTGTGTTCTCATATCAAAAACATGAAACTTTCCCTCCAGACATGGAGCTACCAACTAATTCATACTTACGTCTTTTTTGTCAAATTCCAAGCTACATACCTCGTTTTTGATGTTTGTCTCCCATGGTAATGACATATTTCTGAGATCAAACAGTTTAATATCCCCATCGTCATAGCCAGCACAAACAACACGCTCCTCTTGATTGTAAGCAGTGACATCTCAGCTGCCAGTCACAATTTCAGGGGCTCCTTCACTGATTCCTAACCCACCAATACCATCTATAGTATTTATACTTTCTTTATGGCCCTTCACAGAATACACTGGCATCTCTGGAGCTTCCAAATTCCGTATATGAAGGTTTCCATCAAAATCTCCAGTAACTAAATGTCTCTGCTGTAAGGATGTCACACCAAATGTTCCACATTTAATGGGTTTGGCCTTTTCAATCTCCCAAAGCAGCTCAGCTCCCCATGTTGGATCTCGTACAGCTGAATGATGCTGGTGCCCCTTGCAGAGTTGCCCGTGGTCCCAAACTTGGCGCTGCAGGGCACCCATTTCCAGTCAAACACCGTGTAGTTGAGGCCCTTCTGGATGTGAGCAATGATCTGAGGTGTCTCAAAGGCCGACATGGTCCAGCCGATGGCAACTGCCACACCCAGACCCCAACAAAACCCTAACTTAGATACCAGACTGCAAACATTCTTTTTTCTTTAGTTTAGTTTATTTATCACGGAGAACGAGTGCACAAGAAGGCAAGAAAGCAAAAGCACCCTCAACAGTTTTCTCCTCGGGGACCAGCAGTTAGCGTAATGGCTATGTCGCTGGACTCCCACGTTGTCGACTGCGGTTCGTGTCCTGGACCCGGTGGCTTAAAACTCACGCCGGGCGTGCGTGTGTGCGTGCCCAAGATCCCAAGAGGAGAATGGAGGAGAAGGGATTGTGGTGTGACCATCCCCCGTGGGGGGTGATTTCTTGCTTTCTTTCTCTATGTCTCTGTCTGGCTAGCACATGCGCCCTATAGCAAAAAACCTCTCCAAAAACAACAACAACAAAACCAGTTTTCTCCTCCACTTCCCATTTATCAGAATCTTGGGCATGCACACGAGCAACCAGTAGTGTTTTAAGTCAGCCACAGGGGATCAAACCCAAGGTCAGCTGTGCAGCTTCCAGCAATGCAGTTCAGTTTGCGACCCCAACTGTACCACCAGGCTAGGCCTCTGGTTATTTTTATCCTGACAAGTGTATAAAGGGAAAAGATTATACCTGTTAGATTTATCGCGTTCCAGAGGAAGCTTTGAATATTTATTTACATTCAAAATGCATGATTTAATGTATAAACGGTGAATAAGCTCAACAACCAGTGCATACTCTTGCAAGCTTAAATGTTGCAGGTTAAATGTAGATTTATTGGGTTGGTAGGAAAGTTATGACGCATTTCTGCAGAGAAAAACATAGAAAAATACGTCATGACTTTCCAGACAAGCTAATATATTCTGCTGAATTTTTTCAACTTTTTAATCTACAGAATGATTGTGAAGGGAACATTGCTTTCAGATACATGTTAGCATAGAAGCCAGAATATAGTATTATGGACATTTTTGGTTATTACAATGCACTAGGCATAAATCAAATATCCCTTCCTTCAAAGACCTCACAGTTCAGTTACCGAGAGAAGCAAAATAAATATTTATGAGGGTGCCGTTTGCTGTTATAGGGTAAAACCAAGTGGAGAATAATTATCACTAGTCGAAGAATGTTGGACAAAGCCTCTAAGGGGGTTGTAACACTGAAGTTAGGCTTTGGAAATTAACCATGTGCTTGCCAGCTGCAAGAAGGGACAGGACCTTTCTGAGTAGGGAGGATAGCTTGTGCAAAGCAGTTAATAACTATTTTGGTGGCTTTAAAGTTAGAGAGTCTTAAGTTGAAGTTTTAGATCTGCTACTTACCAGTAAATTACTTAATTCCTTTAACGCTTAGTTTTCTCATCTGTAATGTGAAGGGCATAATCACTACCTAGTTGGATTACTGTGAGGCTTAAATGAGAACACTAGTATTTTTAGCACAGTGAAAGCTCTTACTAATAATCTTAACAGTTTTCCCTTTTAGTAAGGGAGAGCTATTCAGACTATTTGCAGAAGGCCTAAAGGAAGGAATGGGCTGTGTAGATAAGGGGTATAAAAGAAAATAGCCTAGTTGGGTTACCCTGAGGAATTAGTTGGCTTACTTAGGGGACCACTATCAGGATATCAGTCCTGCAGGAAACTTGAAACCTTCTGCCCAATATGGTACACAAGATCATTAGACTTGACCTAAGGATGGTGAGAAAGCAATGCAGAACCAACAGGAGGGGCGAGCGTGTGGACCACACCGTCTGCTGAGTAGACAGGCTTGACTTCTGTAGTAATAATGTGGCAGTAACAACCATGTTGCCGAAGACAGAAATCTTAAAGGGCATTAGAATAACGCAGATGAGGGGCCAGCAGTTGGCGTAATGGTTACATCGCTCAACTCCCATGTAGCTGACTGTGGTTCAAGGCCCAGCACTGGTGGCTTAAACTCACACTGGGTGCGTGTGCGTGTATGCCAAAGATCCCGAGAAGAGAATGGAGGAGAAGGGATGGTGGCATGGCTATCCCCCTGTGGGGTGATTTCCCGCTTTCTGTCTGTCTCTGTCTTTCTGGCAAGCGCACATGCCCTATAGCAAAAACTTCTCAAAAAAAAACCCACAAAGATTTGGCAAGTATCTGGTCTTAAAGACTTACTTGACATTGGCAGCAGGAAGAATGAAATGAGTGCATACCCATTGGTGGGTTCTTACAGAAAGTAAGTGCAGTGATGTGTCTTAGGGAGATGCACCAGCTAAACTGTATGAAAAAAGGAAGTGATTGAGGTAAATTGAAAATACTGTAAATGTTCTATCTGTAAAATTGGAAAGATTACTGTATAAACTTTAATGGGAAAGTTAAATATCAAAAATACAGTGGAGAAAAGATGACCCATTCTGACTATAATGTTCTGCATCTAGAAGCTCGGTCACAGTGTCACTAAGAGAACTAGCTGCCAGTGGTTAGTGCACTATCCATTAATGAAAGCCGTTTAAGCAGACTAACACATGGCTGTACTGTACTGGCACTGGATTGATGCTCCTAACTGACAGGTACTGGAATAGCAGTGCTGGGCAAGCAAAGGCAGTGAGCTCTTTCTGGGAGATCCAGTTTCTCTGTTCTATAAATGGGAGACGAGGGTAAGCATTCTGTAATTACTTCCTCCTTCCTCCTTGTTGGGTTGGCACATAGATTTCATCAAGTGTGCCAACATTAAAAAAAAAAAGACAATTTTATATGCGAGAGATGGGGAAATACTAAAATCAGTATAGTTCTAAATCTTCACTGGATATGCATTTCAAATATTAATTATAAAAACTAATTCAGAGTCTTCCATGTTTTTAAAAATGTTAATCTGAACATTTTTTATTCTCATTGTTATTTAGCATGTACATGTTTTGGCATTGTTTCAACTTAAGTTTAGTGAAAGGAGCTGAGTTCCCCCTATTTGAGTTAGCAGTTCTGATGAGGTAAGGTTCTTATGGTTGCAAGTAATAAAATCTGTTCTCTCTCTCTTTCATATATGTGTGTGTGTGTGTGTGTGTATTTTTTTTTTCTTTTGCCAGAGGATATGTGTTCTTGCTAGACAGAGACAGAGAGAAAGGAATGTTTTTCAAGCCACCACTGCCAGGATTCTAACTGCACAGTCAGCCACATTGCATCTGGTTCCCTTTACCACTGGCCCTGAGGCCAGCCCAGAGTTGTGCAGTCCTAAATGAGAAAGAAAATGGGCAGTGTGGATGCCAGGGTGTGCTCTTTTGGTTCCAAGGGCAGGATTTCAGCTGGGCTGCAGAGCTAGTAGTGGAGCCATGCCAGCAGGCTTTCTCTGGCCTCTTGCCAATCAAGTCACTTCTCTCTTTGTGTCTACTTGATTTATGTCTGTCCCTGCATTCTCGGCTCCTCCATTCCCATGGCAGAATATTGTTGCTATATAACATTCAGATTTACAGTTCTGCCATAAACGGAGAGTTAAGTGCTACTCCTGAATCAGACCTTCAGGTTCCTTTGGAGATGATCTGATTGAATCGTGTCAGGGAGGTGTCAGAGACTGGAGCAGAGCCCCCCGCACACGGCTCTGAAGCCCAGTTGTGTGGATTGAATCTCACATCACTCCTAGCTAGCTCTGTGACTTGGGGCAGATCACAGAGGTCACTTCGTTTTGTTTATCTATAAAATTGTAATCATGATAATAGCGCCTATAAGATTGTTGTGAGAATTCAATTAGTTCAATGAAGAATGCCTAGCACATAGTAAGAGGCATGTGTATATTAGTTATTATTCCAAACTGATTCCTCCTTTTTCAATTTTTGAGATAAAAGATTACCTTTTGGGCCAGCAGGTGGTTCAGAGGTTAAGGTAGCTGGATACCACATGGCCAACTGAGCAGTTCAAGTCCCAACTTGGTGACTTAAAAAGCACTCTGGGTCCATATGCATACATGCCCAAAATCCCAAGAAGAGAATGGAGAAGAGATTGTGGTGTGGCCATCCCTCCTGGGGTATACTTTCTCATTCTCTCTCTCTCTCTCTCCCTACCCCTGGTGAGAACATGTGCCCTATAGCAAACTTTAAAAAAAAAAAAAAGGGTGGGGGGGGAGATTAACTTTCAGCAAGACTTTATAAATAAATTTACTATCCAAAAATTACCTAGATTATTTTGCCACTGTCAATGAAATTATTAAACTGGCTTCTATTATAATAATTGTTAACTTCGGCATTTAATGCTGTTTCAGATGTTGAGCGATAATCTTCCTATACTTAATACTAAGGATAGAATTGATTTGTAAGTCATTTCAAAAAGCCTTCTTATGGGGACGAGCAGTTAGCATAATGGCTATGTCGCTGGACTCCCATGTAGTTCACGTCCCGGACCCGGTGGCTTAAAACTCACGCCAGGTGTGTGTGTGTGTGTGTGTGTGCGCGTGCCCAAGATCCCGAGAGGAGAATGGAGGAGAAGGGATTGTGGCATGGCCATTCCCCTTGGGGGGTGATTTCTCGCTTTCTGTCTCTCTGTCTCTGCTGTCTGGCGAGCACACGCACCTTATAGCAAAAACCTCCCCCCCCCCAAAAAAAAAGCCTTTTTATGGAAGATATTACAGAAACAGTTGTCATGAAATATATAATACATTAATTGTTATTCTCTGTTTTATAAAATCATAGCTTATTTACATAGTGGAAAATGCTATTCTGTTTTTTTTGTTTTGTTTTTAGCCACCCACATTTCTGTTCAGTTTAATAGTTAATCAAAAATACTCAGCAGTTTTCTACTGTATATTACATTGTATTCTGGGGATCTAAGGATGATCTAGGTATGAACAGGAAAGATATTATAAATCTTACACTATAGTGGGGAGAGGTAAGACACAAACACTAGCCAGTGACATGACTTACCAGAGGTAAGTGCTCTGCAGAGACTTAAAGTAGAGTGATGTAATGAGAAGTGATTAATTGGAGGTTTATGTTGTATAGTCAGTGAGGCCCTCATTGGTGTGGAGATTTGGATGACATGTATGGGAAAATTAGTCTGCTGGGACTAGGACTTCTACCCTGGTTGACCACGTGGTATCTGACTTCCTCTGCATTGCAGTGCTTAACCACTGCATTGTGGATTGGCCCTCATTTCTAAAATATATTTAACCAATTCCCAGTGTATGGCTGTGGAGGTTATTTCTAATATCTGAGTGCTACACTGCTGCAGTGAACAATCTTATATATTATCATTTCATAAGAAAAGCATGAGTACACCAGTAATTTAAATTCCTAGGAGTGGGGGCCCAGGAGTGTGGGGATAGCAGGTGGTGTGGTAGTCAAAGGTGTTGGACTTCCACATGGGTGACCATGGTTCAATCTTGGACTTTGCACCTTGCCTTATCACCCCTCCTCCCCTGTCTCTCTCTAGTCAAATTAAAAAAATAACAGTAATAGGGGGATGGCAGGTGACATGGTGGTTAAGAGCTCTGGACTCCCACATAGCCGAACCACAGTGCGAGTCCTGGACCCAGTGGCTTGCTTTCTCACTTTCTCTCTCTCTCTGTCCCTCTCTTGTTAGATTTAAACAAATAAAAAAAGTTAAATGAAAATAATTCTTTAAAATAATAATAATAATAAATAAAATTATTTTTAAAATTCTTAGGAGTGAAATTGCTTTGTTGAGGAATACATGCATTTGTAATTTTGATATATAAAGTTAAATTGATCTCCTGAAAGGTTGTATCAATTAATATACAGCCACAAGCAATGTGTATCTGTACCTATTTAGAGGTAGAAACTTTTGAGCAGGATTCTAAAGAAAAAATAGGAATCCATCAAGTTGTCAAGAGGAGGAAAAGATGACCCAGACAGAAGAAATATTCCTTCCAGATGCACACAGGATAGAGAGGTAGTACGGTATGTGTGGGAACTTAAACTTGTTCCATTTGACTGGAAGTGGGAGGAAAGGGTAGGAGTGGGAGTTAGAAAAGGTTGTGTGTGTAACAGTAATAAATTAAATTCTATAAAGTAGGGTTTTGAGTAGAGAAATTATGTAATGAAGTTGATAGATGTACATTACAAAAAAAGCTAAGGGGCTGGCAGGTGTGTGGTGGTTAAGGGCTCTGGAGTCCCACATGGCTGACTGTGGTTCAAGTCTTGGACCTGGCAGCTTGCTGTCTCACTTTCCCTCTCTCTTATCCTGTCTCTCACTGGTCAAAATGTAAATGAATGAATGAATGAATGAATAAATAAATGAAGTTAAACAAAATTTAATTTTTATTGAATAAAATTTATTTATTTTATTTTTATTTTTTGGAGAAGTTTTTGCATGTGCGCTTGCCAGAAAGACAGACAGAGACAGAGAGACAGAAAGTGAGAAATCACCCCTCGGGGGGGATGACCACGCCACAATCCCTTCTCCTCCATTCTCCTCTTGGGATCTTGGGCATGCACGCACATGCACCTGGTGTGAGTTTAAGCCGGGTCAGGGACTCAAACCGCAGTTGACTGCATGGGAGTATAGTGACATAGCCATTATGCTAACTGTTGGTCCCTAAAATTTAATTTTTATTAAGTAAAATTTAATAAACTTTATTGATTGATTGATTGATTGATTGATTCACCATTTGACTAGAGAGGGACAGAGAGAGAGAAAAAGCAGTGAGAATGCAAGCCACCTTCTAGCCCCCAAATAAAATAATTCTTAAAATTTTTTTTTCAAAAAAGTTATTCATATTTATTTATTTAAAGTGAAACTTTAAATAGGTCTATTTAAGTAGGTCTATTCCTTAAAAATTCTTCTTGCAGTTTAAATTGTCTTCCTCATTAAGGACTAAAATAATATATTAATTATAGAAGTTTTGAAAAATACTTACAAACAAAAACTAAAACACAGAAATTACTCATAAATATACCACGGAGAAGTAATTTTTCTACCTGAATAACACCTATTTGCCTAAAAATGTAAAAAGTCAACATGTATGTCTTAGATAGGTTAGAAAATATAAACTAAGTGGTTTCGAAAAATAATCACTTGTTAAGAGATATTTTTAATTCCGTTTAAGAAGAAGAAAAAAACCCGGTGCATATGCTTATATAAATCACAGCATAATTGTTGAGGTAGAGTTATACAATGAAGGTCTTCTCTTAATCAAGGAGATATCAAAAATTTGTGGAAAAGTGGAATTAAAATATGAGTTTGTTTTGGTAGAAAAATTCTTTCATAATTTTTTCAGAACACACATTTCCCATGAACCTTGTAGACCTCCTATATGGATAGCTATCTACTGATTTTGTATAAAGATTTTTTGCTCATGTGCTTACCATAGAGACAAAGAGACAAAAAGCGAGAAATCACACTCACACATCCCCGGGGGGGAGATGGCCATGCCACTCTCTCTTCTTCTCTATTCTCCTCTTGGACACACATGCTCCTGGCGTGAGATTTAAACCACCAGGTCCTGGACTCAAACCACAGTCGACTATGTGGGAGTACAGTGACATAAACATTATACCATCTGCTGACCCCAGACAGTTATTTCTCTACTATTTATTTTTATGTTATGATTTCTTTTTTTAAAAAGAATTATTTAATTTTATTTAATATCATTTTTAGTTTAATTTGCTATAGGGCATGTGCACTCACCAGTGAGAGACAGAGAAGGGTGGGGGGAGTGAGAAACCAAGCTGACAGGTTTGAGATTCAAACTGTGGTCAGCCATGTGGGAGTTCAGTGCCTTAAACTCCTTGCCACCTGTTGGCTGCTATTTTATAATTTCTTATTGGCTATCTTTTAGAAACATAAAGAACCATTTTATTTTTATTTCTTTATGAGTCTTTTTTTTTTTTTTTTTTGAGGGTTTTTCTATAGGGCGTGTGTGCTCGCCCAGAAAGACAAGAGAAAGACAGAGAAGCAGAAAGCGAGATACCATCCCCGGGGGGATGGCCACACCACAATCCCTTCTCCTTCAGTCTCTTTTCCGAATTTTTGGCACACACGCACACAGCGTGAGTTTAAGCCACTGGTTCTGGGACTTGAGCTGTAGTCGACTACATGGGAGTCCAGTGACATAGCCATTGTGCTAACTGCTGGTCCCTCTTTATGGGTCTTAATGCAAACATTTGTTTGTTTGTTTACTTTCCAAAGAGTGCGCACCAGAGAGAGAGACAGTGAAAGAGAGGGAGAGAGAAAGTACCCTGAAATAGGACATGGTCATGCCAAAGTCTCCATTTTTCTACTGTGTCAGGATTTTGGTCACACATACATTTCCAGCATATTTTCAAGCTGCAAAGTCTGGGATTTGAACTATGTGGTCTGCTGTGTAGGTTCTGACTCAGACACTAGGCTATGGGTTGGCCCACTGCAAACCTTGTAGAGAGACCCATCACATTGCTACTTTTCCTCTTTGTAACACTTCACTAGCAGGTACTTCCTAATCTGGATCTCAACATCTATCTGCCACATAGAATGTCTGCAAGAAAAGTAAAACTGGACTCCACTGAATTACACTCTAAAATACTCTTCTGAAATAGTCCTAATATTGTTGGTAGCCAATTCTACCCACTTACAGGTGCTGCTGGGACAGTGTGTGGCAGCTCCTTCCAAGACTACTATGACTTTGAGTGTAGGAGTTAAAAATATTTCCAAGTCACCAGTGCTCAGTTTGAGCACGTAAGTCCTATTTCTAAGAAGTTAATTAAATTATCTTCAAATCATTTTCTCCTCAATAATTGCATCCTAGGAATTATAATGAGGTGAGAGATATAATGGAGGAAAGGTCCTACGTGCATTTACTGAGCTATCTATTTAAGTAGATAGATAAATAGCTGATTGTGACAATAATTTTGATGATTTGAGATTCTGCATCTTCAAGGCAGTGTTGAAACCACATCATATATTATACATGCTAGAATCAGGATCATTCCTCTAAATAGTTAAAATTTGACCAAGAGCCCTATAGTGTTTCTCAGCTTA
The DNA here is from genome assembly GCF_000334495.1 of Tupaia belangeri chinensis. Taxonomy (NCBI): domain Eukaryota; kingdom Metazoa; phylum Chordata; class Mammalia; order Scandentia; family Tupaiidae; genus Tupaia; species Tupaia belangeri. The sequence continues at coordinate 584,221 of NW_006159866.1, read as the reverse complement.
ATGAATCACATTTACATTCATTTGATTTTGTCATATAAAAGGATAATTTTTATTGCTACTGCCTGAAAAGTGCAAATTGTTTTCTCCTTTGAGTATAGGTTGCCCAAATTTCTTCCTGTTAGAGAGACAGGAAATACATCTTCTATTTAAAATGTAAATGTCATTTGTAAATGTGTAGTCCAATTTGTCATAGACTTGAACTCTTCTTATTTCTCTTGTTGAGAAATAAGATGTAATTTAGCACTCAAAATTGTTATACAAGAATTAATTGTTTTTAATGACCAGCTTTCCTAATGATGGGAAGAAGAGCTAGAAGAATAAGAAAGAAGGCTGAAAAGAGCTGAGATGATTTTATGTAAGAGGGGTATTACTGAGTTGGTCAAACTCCCAAGTTCATTTTTCTTCTAAGAACAACTTTTACCTGTCACCTTAGGATTAGTGCACATACTTCTTATTATTGCTAGAACTGGAGCCTGGAGCACTGCATTTGGTGCAAGAGATGGCTGTTGACAGTAGACCTGGGTTGTTAACAGACACCTATCAAAAGATAAACACTTCTTCTCAACCCTTATCAGGTCAAAACAAGGGAGACATTCTCTCAGTATTGGTCAAATAAGTGGAATAAATGAATGACAGCTATTCATTCTGTTAAGTTCCTATGAAGAAATCATAGAAACCAGGACCAGTAGATAGTGTAGTGGTTAAGATGCTGGACCCCCACATAGCTCGCCATGGTTTGAGTCCCAGACACACTGGCTTGAAAATCACACTGGTGACATGTGCATGTCCCCAAAATCCCAAGAAAATAGAGAAGAAGGCATTGCGTCATGGCCATCCCACCAGGGGTGGGGGTGATTTCTCACTTTCCCTCCCTCTGTTTCTTTTTCTCTGTTGTGTGCGCACTTACTATGACAAAAAACTAAAACAACAACAAAAGAAATAACAAACTGTTATGCCATCTGTCAGTGAATTTGAACATAGAATATTGAATATATTTAAGGGATCTACAAATTTGAAGTGATTAGTATCCCACAGTAGAGTGCTACTTGTTACTTCTTCCTACATAATCTTCAAGGGCAAAACAAATAAAAGAGATGTAAAACAAAAGTAAAAATTCTACCCATGGTAAAATAAAGACATTTAGTTTACTAAAGTCCTTTAATCTATCAAGTAGTTTTTATGTATATTGAACTTTTTTTAGAGAGAGATTTTTAGTATAACATGCATGTGCTCACTGCAGAGACAGAGACAGAAAGCGAGAAATCATCCCCTGGGAGGTTGGCCACACTGCAATCCCTTCTCCTCCATTCTCCCCTCGAGATTTTGGACACACTTACATTGATGCCCGGTGTGAGTTTCAAGCCACCGGGTCTGGAACTCAAACCATAGTCAGTTGCATGGAAGTTCATTGCCTTAACCACTATACCACCTGGTAGCCTCTTGAACATGTTTGAACATTAGATAATATCATGTATTTGTACTGAAAAATTTCACCTCTCACCTATTTAAAGCATACTGGTAGGTTTTAGTTTTCTCCTGCCGCAGAAGCCATCTGTGCCAGGGTAACTGTGGTGATGACAAGTGTAGTAATGACAGTGTGATGGCAGTGTTGCTGACATTGTACAAACTCACCTTGCTCTATTTCCATGACCTGCTCGTTGGTTTATGTAGGTTGTCATTTCTGTTCTGCATTTAGAGAATTTCCTATGTAAGGGTTCAATGAACTTACCTCTTGCCATGTTTGATAGGCCTACAAATGGAAAGAATGAATTTCCTTTCTTGATTCTGCACTGTCTTCATATTAGGAGATTTCAAGTAAGAAATAGACATTTATATACTTACAAATTAAGATGAAAGGGAATTGGCGTAATAAGGAGCACATAGAGCAGAATCCACAAATCGTACATTATAAGAATCTGGATTTCATCTTAATAGTACTTCCATGGGCATAGATAAAAAGAGTAGTTCAGCTTTGTGTTTTACAAATGGAAAGGGATCTTTGTTCTATAGCAAACATACTTAACATGGCTGTTTAATATAGCATGTTAACAATAGTTCTGTAGATATTTTTAGCAGAGATAAGCTAATTTAAGTCTTTTTTTTTTTTTTTTTTTTTTTTTTTTTATTATTGCTAGAACTGGAGCCTGGAGCACTGCATTTGGTGCAAGAGATGGCTGTTGACAGTAGACCTGGGTTGTTAACAGACACCTATCAAAAGATAAACACTTCTTCTCAACCCTTATCAGGTCAAAACAAGGGAGACATTCTCTCAGTATTGGTCAAATAAGTGGAATAAATGAATGACAGCTATTCATTCTGTTAAGTTCCTATGAAGAAATCATAGAAAAGCTCGCCATGGTTTGAGTCCCAGACACACTGGCTTGAAAATCACACTGGTGACATGTGCATGTCCCCAAAATCCCAAGAAAATAGAGAAGAAGGCATTGCGTCATGGCCATCCCACCAGGGGTGGGGGTGATTTCTCACTTTCCCTCCCTCTGTTTCTTTTTCTCTGTTGTGTGCGCACTTACTATGACAAAAAACTAAAACAACAACAAAAGAAATAACAAACTGTTATGCCATCTGTCAGTGAATTTGAACATAGAATATTGAATATATTTAAGGGATCTACAAATTTGAAGTGATTAGTATCCCACAGTAGAGTGCTACTTGTTACTTCTTCCTACATAATCTTCAAGGGCAAAACAAATAAAAGAGATGTAAAACAAAAGTAAAAATTCTACCCATGGTAAAATAAAGACATTTAGTTTACTAAAGTCCTTTAATCTATCAAGTAGTTTTAAGTATATTGAACTTTTTTTAGAGAGAGATTTTTAGTATAACATGCATGTGCTCACTGCAGAGACAGAGACAGAAAGCGAGAAATCATCCCCTGGGAGGTTGGCCACACTGCAATCCCTTCTCCTCCATTCTCCCCTCGAGATTTTGGACACACTTACATTGATGCCCGGTGTGAGTTTCAAGCCACCGGGTCTGGAACTCAAACCACAGTCAGTTGCATGGAAGTTCATTGCCTTAACCACTATACCACCTGGTAGCCTCTTGAACATGTTTGAACATTAGATAATATCATGTATTTGTACTGAAAAATTTCACCTCTCACCTATTTAAAGCATACTGGTAGGTTTTAGTTTTCTCCTGCCACAGAAGCCATCTGTGCCAGGGTAACTGTGGTGATGACAAGTGTAGTAATGACAGTGTGATGGCAGTGTTGCTGACATTGTACAAACTCACCTTGCTCTATTTCCATGACCTGCTCGTTGGTTTATGTAGGTTGTCATTTCTGTTCTGCATTTAGAGAATTTCCTATGTAAGGGTTCAATGAACTTACCTCTTGCCATGTTTGATAGGCCTACAAATGGAAAGAATGAATTTCCTTTCTTGATTCTGCACTGTCTTCATATTAGGAGATTTCAAGTAAGAAATAGACATTTATATACTTACAAATTAAGATGAAAGGGAATTGGCGTAATAAGGAGCACATAGAGCAGAATCCACAAATCGTACATTATAAGAATCTGGATTTCATCTTAATAGTACTTCCATGGGCATAGATAAAAAGAGTAGTTCAGCTTTGTGTTTTACAAATGGAAAGGGATCTTTGTTCTATAGCAAACATACTTAACATGGCTGTTTAATATAGCATGTTAACAATAGTTCTGTAGATATTTTTAGCAGAGATAAGCTAATTTAAGTCTTTTTTTTTTTTTTTTTTTTTTTTTTTTTCCTAGGGTGCGTGCACTTGCCAGAAAAACAGAGACAGAGAGACAGAAAGCAAGAAAGCCAGAAATAACCCCCCAGGGGGAATGGCCACACCACAGTCCCTTCTCCTCCATTCCCCTCTAGGCATCTTGGGTACACACGCACAGGTGCCTGGCATGAATTTAAGCCACCAGGTCCAGGACTCGAACTGTGGTTGACTATATGGGAGTCCCGCAACATAGCCATTACACCAACTGCTGGTCTCAATCCTTTTTAAAATGGTATATTTACTATATACTTTATGCCTAGTGATTTGTTAGTGCCAAGGTTAAAGAGCAAAGTAAATGTGGTTTCTACCTAGACAGGGCCTATAATGTAGCAGGAAATGTAGGTATTAAACATAGAGTCATCCAAAAAAGGGTATGAATTTTATGAAGAGAGCAAGTCCTAGGTCATCTGGAAACATATAGAGAAACCTTATCTAAATTAGGAATATGATGTTTTATGGGAATATATAAGAAAAACAAATTAAAATTAATGGTTAGGAAAGCTGTGAAGAATGAGTAGGATTTACTCTGCTGAGAAGAATGAGGGTAAGGAGACGAAGACTGTTCGAGGAAGAGAAGAAAATAATATTCTAGTGACCGACAAGTGATATGGTTAAGGCAGCTGGACTCTCACATGACTGACTGCAGTTTAAGATCCGGACTTGGCAGCTTGCTTTCTCACTTTGCTTCTCTCTGTCTCTCTCTAGTCAACTTCAAAAAAATAAAGCTAATGACAATGAATAAAATTAAATGAAATAATTCTTAAAAAAAAAAAAAGAATATTCCAACTCTCAGATACAAGCTAGTAAAGAGCTTAACTTAAGCTAATGGAGCATAATATAGGGTAAGGGTAGCAGGGGAGGAGCTTGAAATTAGGCCGAGGCCAGATGGTGGTGCAGTGGTAACCCAACTGGGCCCACATGGGACGGGTCCTTGGTTCTTATCCAAGGGCCGCCTTGAGCATGCCACATCCATGAGCCTGTGACCTGGGCCTGCTGCGACTGTGAGCAGATCGCAGCCTGAGGACCTTGTTGAGAGTGCTTGTCCCTCTTTCGTGCTCTGTCTCTAACTTTATCTTTCTCTTTCTCATGACAAAAATAGTTGAACTAAAAAAAAGGAAAAGAAAGAAGTACGCTAGGGAAGGTGGTGGGAACCAGATCATGAAGAGCCCTGCTAGCCTTATTAAGGAAGTTGGGCTTCGTAAAGAGCAATGGAAGACTGTAAAAGGTTTTATGCAGGGAAGTCATTAATTTGATAGAGTCCAAAACTCTGTGTTAATGATTTAAACTTGAACAATTCATTTGACCTTTCCAGTTCTAAGTTTTCTCATCTTTAGAGTAGATTATCCCTTTCATATTAAAGGTCTCTAATATGAGTTTAAGCATCCGGGAAAGTATTGTTCCAAAAAGTAGTAGAGGGCTGCCCACCTACGCTGCTGTTTCAGTTTTTATTTTGTTTTCAGATTTGAATACAAATTTGGTCATGATATATATTTTAGTTAGTATCTTAGGGAGAAAGCTCTGATAATTCCTCTGATGTGGTATTGTTTGAAAAGACTATTTGTCATCAATAGATAATAGGCCAGCTAGTAGCGTGATGGTTAAGGTGACTGGATCCCACATGGCTGACTGCGTGGTTCAAGTCCCAGACCCAGCTGCTTAAAAAACACACCTTGAAAAACACGCTTGCAAAGGGGTGTGCATGCCTGCCCAAAATCTTGAGAGGAGAATAGAGGAAAAGGGATTGTGGTGTGACCATCCTCCCTCGGGGGTAACTTTTCACTTTCCCTCTCTGTCACTTTCTGGCAAGCATATGTGTCCTATGGCAAAAACTACAAAGAAAGAAAGAAAGAGAGAAAGAGAGAAAGAGAGAGAGAGAGAGAGAGAGAGAGAGAGAGAGAG
>NW_006159866.1:571635-578453 GCF_000334495.1 Tupaia belangeri chinensis | reverse complement strand
TGCTGAATTCCCACATGGCCAACCATGGTTCAAGTCCTGGACCTGATGGCTTGCTTTCTCACTTTCCCTTTCTCTATCTCTCTCTCTGTCTCTCTCTCATCAAATAAAGAAAAAGAATAACAATAACAAATGGAAATAAATAAATAAATAAATAATTCTTAAAAAATAAAATAAAATAAGTAATAGGCACATATTATGAAAAATTATTATTATTTAAATTTGCTGTAAGGTCCATGCACTTGCCAGGAGATGAGAGGGAGGAAGTGAGAAAGCACCTTTTGGGCAGTGGGGAGAGATCCCATAATATAATCCCTCTCCTCTATTTTCCTCTGAGGATTTTGGGTATGTACGCACATGAGCCAGGCATATTTTCTAAGCCATTGAGTCCGGGACTTGAACTGGGCAGCCAGTCATGTGATATCCTTAAACCACCATGCTGTCAGCTGGCCCCCAAAATTATTTTTAATGTAGAAAATGAACAAGAAAGAAATTGTAAGTATGGATGCCATGTTACTAAAATACTTGGAACATAGCTAGGATGGAAGATTTAGGCCAATAAAGTAAACCTCTGATGCCACCAGAGGAGAAACAGTGCTCACTGGAAGAGGGGAATATTGAGGGTTCAATAATAATCTTCAGATTCTTGAAGGACTATGTGAAAGTCAAAAAAGAAGACAGAATCATGGTTAATGAATGTAGACTACTAGAGTTACAGATTTCAACTCAGTACTGGGGAACAGAAAATTAACAATTAGAGCTGTCCATCAGAAAATTAGTGAATTCCTCTGAATGCCAGTAGGTATTTCAAGAAATTACTGCATATATTGACTGCGGTTCAAGTCCCGGACCTGGCGGCTTAAACTCATGCCAGGAGTATGTGTGTGCATGCCCAAGATCCTGAGAAGAGAATGGAGGAGAAGGGATTGCAGCGTGGCCATCCCCCTGGGGGGTGATTTCTCACTTTCTGTCTCTCTGTCTCTCTCTGTCTTTTTGGTGAGCGCAGGGCCCCTGTAACAAAAAAAAAAAAAAAAAATTACTGCATATGTTCAAGTGGTGACTAGACACTTGGGAATATTATTAGGTTGTTGGGAAAGTCATGATGCATTTTTGGATAGAAAAACATAGATGGGAAGTTAAACTATCTGAACTTTGAATATAAGAATGTAAGTTTTAACTTGGAAACTTAATTCATGACATGTTTTGATGAACACATAATTAACTTGAATAATTTAATATGTGTTTGAAAAGGAAAATAATTTAAGCTGCTAGGTGTCTTGACTTTGAAGAGATACTTTGTTTAACTGCTTCCTTGGTATTTCACAATAGCACGGTTTAAATTTAAACTACATATAATATCTGCTTCCACTATTTGGGCTACTTTAGTGTTTTGGATGTCTCATGCCTTCAGATTCAAAGACAGTAGCTCGTTCTTAATAAAGAGGTGTTTACATGATATTAGTGGGCCAGTCAGATTTTCATAGTTGTATGCAACGGATATCAACTCCAGCAAGTAGGTGGAAAAGAGAGAATTTATTGGAAAGCTGTTTGGAGCCTGCAGGCTCAGTGAGAGTTGTGAGGTTTGGACCAAATTCTGGAGATCAGGCATGAGGGGAAATCTTGTCTGAGCCCTGCTGTGGAAGCATCAGTGAGTCTGCTCTTTCCTCTCTACACTACCTAAGGGGAAACTTTTTTTTTCCTCTTCATCATTCTCAATACTTCACTTCTGACACCAGCTGTACGTGTAGAACTTTTTTCTCACCAGCCACCAGTTCTCTGTGAAAACCAACTGGGTGTCCTACAGTTTGATTCTCACACTAACTAGCACACAGTTAATGTAGACCCCATAGATTAAATGCTTAGCCCCACAAAACTGACATGCCCATTTGCAGGCTCCAAGTTGTGACCTGTCCTTCTGACCAACTGGCTATAATTTAAAGGGGTACCCACAGTCTCCTCCTTGAAGTCAACAATTAGCTAGACCAGTTCAGAAAATTCAGTGAAACATTTGCTTACTTCTATGATTAATTGTAAAAAGATGCAACTCAGGGCCTAACAGATGGAAGAGAGATCTGTAGAGTGAAGTATGAGGAAGGGCGTGAGGCTTCCACGGTCTCTGGCATGCCACCCCTCCCAGCAGTTCCATGTTTTCACCAACTCTGAACTCTGTCCTAGCTTTTTAAGGAGTCTTCATTTATGTAAACATGGCTAATCTAGTCATTGGCTACTGATGATTAAGTCGATTTCAGAAGTGGGGGTGGGGTGTGCTGAAAATTCCAATCCTTTAATCACAGGGTGCATTTTGTTGGCACATAACCTTAGGACTTCCCAAAAGTCACTCATTTAACATAACATGGCCATCCCCCCACCCCTTGTCTGTGTGTGGGTGATTTCTTATTTTACCTCTCACAGTCTCTCGCTCTTTCTCTCCAGTAAGCACACATGCCCTATGGCAAAACCCTTAAAAAAAAAAAAAAAGAAAAGAAAAGAAAGAAAGAAAACTGAAGCCATTTTTTTTCTTTAGTTTAAAATTCTACACAATTAAAATTTTGCCCTTCAAAGTGTGAATTGTAATTACTAATGATGCTTTTTAAATTCTTATAATCCATAGTACATCTTCAGTTGTTAGGTCCTTGCAGAGATTTTCTGTTCTTAATAATGTATTGAGATGAAATTCACATAATATAAAATTAATTACAAAGACAATAATTCAGTGACATTTAGTACATTCATAATGTTGTATAGCTGCTATCTCTATCTGCATCTCCATCAATCCAAGGCAAAACCCCTTACTCATTAAGCATTTTCTCTCTATTCCCTTTACCCCTAAGACCTAGCAGCCACCAATGGGCAATTTATTTCTATGATTTATCTATTCTGGGTATTTCATGTACTCTATCTGGTTTCGAAGCATCTCCATCAATCCAAGGCAAAACTCATTAAGCATTTTCTCTTTATTCCCTTTACCCCTAAGACCTAGCAGCCACCAATGGGCAATTTATTTCTATGATTTATCTATTCTGGGTATTTCATGTAAATGGCATCATTGTGGTTTGAATGTCTTCCTCAGAGGCATGTATTGGAAACTTAATTCCTTACATTAATAGGTGGGGCCTAGAAAGAGAAGTTTAGGTCATGAGGGCTCCCCTCATTAAATGATTAGTGTTATCACAAGAATGGGTTCCTTACAAAAGGACAAGTTCAGCCCCTCCTGTGTTTTCTCTCTCTTACCTTCCATTTGCCCTTCATCTATGGGATGATGCAGCAGAGATGCCCTGACCAGATGCTAGCCTCTTGATCTTGGACTTTCCAGCCTCCAAAATCATAAGATGATAAATTTTATTCATTATGAATTAGGGAGTCTATAGTTTGTTTATTTATTTATTTTTGGAGAGATTTTTGCTCTAAGGGTGCATGTATTCGCCAGAAAGACAGAGAAGGACAGAGAGACAGAAAGTGAGAAATCACCCCCCAGGGGGTATGGCCACGCTGCAGTCCCATCTCCTCCATTCTCTTCCCGGGATTTTGGACATGCATGCATATGAGCTCAGCGTGAGTTTTAAGCCGCCGGGTCTGAGACTTAAACCATGGTCAACTATGTGGGAGTCCAGCAACGTAACCATTATACCATCTGCTGGTCCCCCCTAGTCTGTAGTATTTTGTCCTAGTAGTGCAAAATGGACAAAGACAGGAATCATACAGTATGTAACCTTTCGTGTTTTTGCTTTTCACATAGCATAATTGTTTTGGAAGTTTATCCATATTGTCGCATGTACCCATACTTGATTCCTTTTTCTTGTCGAATAATAGTCTACTGCATGTATACACTATAATGTATTTACCCATTTATCTGTTGATAGACATTTGGGCTTTTTCTATTTTTTTGGCTATTTTGAATAGTGCTGTTATGACTATGTAAGTACATGTGTTTACATTCCTATCTTCTATTCTTTGGGGCATGAATTTAGGAATGGAATTGTAGGATTATATGATAATTCGACATTTAACTTTTTGAAGAACCTCTGTCTCAGACCTTTCAGGCTGCTATAACAAAATACCTTAAACCAATAAATTTATAGAGAATAGAAATTTATTGCTCACAGTTCTGGAGGCTGGAGAGCCAGGATCAACCGGCAGATCTGGTGTCTACTGGGGACTAACTCTCCTTCAAAGATGGTGTTTCTCGTTGCATTCTCAGATGATGGAAAAGAGAGCATAGTTCTCTGGAGTCTCTTTTATATGTACCCTAATTCCATTCATGAGCGTAGAACCCTCATGACCCAATTACCTGACAAAGGCTCTACTTTTTTTTTTTTTTAACATTTGCTATAGCATGTGTGTGTGTTTATAGGAGAGGGGCAGAGACAGAGAGATGAGAACAAGAGAAAGAGGGGGAGGGAAAGCGAGAAAGCATCCCTCAGGGGGACACTTCAGTCCCTTCTCTTCCACTCTCTTCTTGGGATTTTGGGAACACATGCACCCATACTTAGCAGGTTTTTCTAGCCTCCAGGTCCAGGATTTAAACTGCATAGTTGGCTACATGGGATCTAGCTCTTAACCAGCATGCCACTAGTTGGCTCAGCCCTACTTCTTAATACCATCACACTTGGGATTAGATTCCAACACAGGAATTTTGGAGGTACAGAAACATTCAGGCCATAGTTACTGCTTTTATAGTGGCCAAATCTTTTTTTACATTATTACCAGCAATGTATAAAGGTTCCAGTTTCTTCACATCTTTTCCAATATTCGTTACTTCTTATTGTTTTTCATTATCATTCTAGTGGGTGTCAAGTGTTAACAGGTTATGACTTAAATTTTTTTATTGTGATAAACAATATAAAATAAAATTTGCTTTAATTTTTCAAAAATTTGCCAAAGGGTAGGTGAGAAGGAGAGAGAGAAACCACCCTTTGAAGGGGTGTGGTCACTCTACAATCCCTTCTTCATTTCTCCATCCTGTTAGGATTTGGGGAATATACGCACATGCACCCAGTGTGTTTTTCTAGACTTCAAGGCAAGGATTTAAACTGCACAGTCAACCATGTGGGATCCAGCTCCCTTATTCACTAGGCCATGGGATTGGCCCCTCACATTTGCTTTATTAACCTTCTTTCTTCTTCTCCTTTTATGAGAAGGAGAAAAGGAGAGAGATAGACTAGGTATTTTTGACAGGATTTTGTGATTGTCCTGCCCTAGCCTTCCAGTTAGCTAGGTTTACAGCTGTGTGAAACCATGTATAGCATGTTCAAAGTGGCCTGGAAACCAAACTTGGGCCTCCTATGCAGCTTCCAGCTTCCCAAGTGATAGTGCTGTCTGTGTGTCACAGAATATGAGCCCTTAACTCTTTTGAAAGGTTCAAATTCAGTGGCATGAATTATTTTCACATGTTGTACAATATTCCTCCCTCCCTCCCTCCTTTCCTTCCTTCCTTCCTGAGGAAATAAACCTTTATATAATTGAATAATGAATATAAGCTATTCTATTAATAACTTACAAAAACGATATAATAGCTAAACCAAATGTGAAAACTTATAAGCTGAATAATTCTGTTACCTTTCCTAAGCATTGTCTATCTGTGCAGTAGGGGCCTATTCACCTATAAAGAATATTTGGGGATTTCTCACTAAAACTTACAAATTCTGAGAATGTGATTACAAAACTAGTGATAGATTTTGTGAGTATATTATCTATTTAGTAATGACATCATTGGTCTTATTAGATTTCAAGATATTGAGAACAGTCCATTTAAATTCTCCTATTAGGTAATTGAATCATTATTTTTTATAACAGTCAAAGCTTCCTGGCTGATCCTAACTATAAAGGCACATGACTGAACAGGAAGAGATGCTTACTTAGTCCAGATGTCAGCATGCGCTTCCCTTGATGTTGTAGAGCAGAGAGAAAGATAACCATGGAGACTTACTGTTTACTCCACCTATCCCAGTTTTCCTCTTGAAGTTTTGTGATGCACTTAACTAGCTCAGCATAATATAGAAAGCCCTGATCACTTTGGAAACTTCTCTTTATTGTTGTGTTTCTGGCCCTACTATTCACAGTAACTCTTACTCTTTTGGAACCCTATTTTGGCTTTTAGGTCAAGTGAATAAATAGATGAGATTTTATTTTTACTCCTGAAAATTCAAAGAATATATTGAGTTTGTAAGCATTTATGATTTTGTGAATTCACTGATTAGAAATAGATTGGTCACAGGGGAACAGAGTGGCCAATGGCCTGCAGAGCAACATGGCTAAGTTTTATTATGACTACGGCGACCCATACTTCACCAATGATTCTCTGCCTGTGAGAAAGGTACACTGTAGTGGTAGGAAACACAAAGAGAATGTCAAAGATGACTATCAGAATGGATGGAAGAGCAGACTCAGAGCCTGACTGATTAAACAAAGGCTATATTTCAGCAAGAGAAGATACCCCTACTCCATTCTTTGTTCCTGCTGCTGTAGGAATGATGACTTGCCTCTCCCCAGTCTACCAGGTCTTCCTCACCCTGCCATGATGCCAGCCCTCCATATCATGGAGGGGGGCCTCCATGATGCCAGTGATGAGCCCTCTTCTTCTTGAGATGAGGCCAGTAGGACCTGCTTCTGGAATGAGGCCACCCATGGGAGGCCACTTGCCCCTGATATCTGGGCCCCCAATGATTAGACTTCCCTCCCATCCCGTGATGGTACCCAATCAACCAAGAATGACTCTGCCAGACAAATAAGGATGGAGAGAGGTCACTTTATGTCAGTTTTATATTAAGTTGTTCTACTTCACCAGGAGATGATGGTGCTGTAACTCTGGATTTTTTTTTTTT
>NW_006159866.1:569750-571326 GCF_000334495.1 Tupaia belangeri chinensis | reverse complement strand
GTCACGCCGCAATCCCTTCTCCTCCATTCTCCTCTCGGGATCTTGGACACGCACGCACACGCGCCCGGCGTGAGTTTTAAGCCACTGGGTCCAGGAAGCGAACCATGGTCGACTACATGGGAGTCCAGCGACATAGCCATTACGCTAACTGCTGGTTCCCCGACTCTGGATGTTTTTTAACACACAAAGAAGACTTTCTCTCCCTTTCTATTAATAAATAAATAAATAAATAAAATTAAAAAGAGTAGTTTTGGAGGAGAGGAGTGGCATAAAAAAGTGCAGTTTTCATTTGTATTGTGAAATGTGAAAATAAAATCGTCAGTTGTTTTAGTTACAAAAAAGATTGGTCACAGGCATTGTTTCTGATCATCAAGGGTTAAAGAAATACAAGCCATATGCTTTGTGATATGCTCTGTGTCCAAATGAGACAGAGGATTGTGTTCTGCTCTGTACATTTTACCACTTCTCCTTGCCAATAGCCTCTTGTACTTGTTGAACCAAAGGGACCAGGCAAGAAAATATGGACAGATCACTTTTCATCCATTGTCTTGGAGAAGTAACTCAAAGTTATGCCCAAAAGATTGGAAACTTGTCTCAGCCTTGCATGAGCTAGAACTGTGTATGTGGCCAGGATATATCATGTATTATAAGAGATATCAGAAAAAGCCAAGTACATGATCATTGATTTCATGGGATTTCAATATTCTAAAAAAAGGACATACTCATGTCTAGAAATTTTTATGACTTTAAAGAGTGAGGTATAGTCAAGTGCGGGTTACCAGGGTTGAAATGGAGTCTGTTTGGGACAGGTCAGCTGTGTCTTATCAGATGCTTATTTCATATAAAGGATGTATAGCAGTGGAAAATAACTGAATTTCATGTCTTCTAGATTGTTAGAAAGGGATTAATTTAACAATAAAATGTATTTCAGATACATATAGTTTTTATGTTTTCAGATTTTTTTAATCTAGAAAATAATTGGAATATATGCCTTTTTTTCTTATTTATTTATTTTATATTCATTCACTGAACATCATCACAGCAAACAAAATGCAGTTTCCCATCCAGGATACACTGTATAGTGGCTTAATCATTACATGTTATCATCAACAAATAATATTCCATTTCTCGTTTCTTATATATATATTCCCATTTCTCACCCTCTGCCATCTCCCACCCTCCTCCCATATTATCTCTCTTATCTACAGTTGCTTCCCATTTCTTTTTTTCCCCCCACATTTTATTGGTTAATATAATATCTTGATGGATCTAACTACTTTCAGTAAAAGTTCAGCTGATATATAAATATCTGTGAACAAATGCTTGACTTTAGGCATGAAACTGTGAGTAGAATGAATATACTATAATATAGCACCTAGCTAAAGCTATATAGCTTACTGTGGTATTTAAATAGGTATTTAAAAAAAATTTTTTAATATCAAGAAAGGCAGTTTTAGCTTTAATAAATCAAAATCAAAAATGTTAAGAGAACTGGGAACCAGCAGTTAGCGTAATGGCTATGTCGCTGGACTCCCACGTAGTCGACCGTGGTTCGCGTCCTGGACCCGGGGGCTTA
>NW_006159866.1:543654-569696 GCF_000334495.1 Tupaia belangeri chinensis | reverse complement strand
ATTGTGGCGTGACCATCCCCCCTGGGGGGTGATTTCTCGCTTTCTGTCTCTCTGTCTCTCTCTGTCTGTCTGGCAAGCGCACGCGCTGTATAGTGAAAACCTCTCCCCAAAAAGAAAAAGGATGAGAAAACAGAGAAAGAGAAAAGAGAGAGAAAGAAGGAAAAAGAAAAACAACCAAAAATGTATTTTTAAAAAATAAAAAGCAAAATTGAAAACCCTGCGGCATGCAAGCACCATGCAAAAGCACTAGTTCTCAGCTGCAATGGAGGAGTCTTCTAAATATATGTCATTTAATGCATCAGCTTCTGATTGCTTTCATTTCCATCATCATCTAGTATGCTCCTTTTTTATTATTTATTATTTTATTTATTCATTAATTTATTTTTATTTGACCCGAGAGAGATTGAGAGAGAGAGAGAGAAAGTAAGAAAGCATCAGGTCTGGGGCTTGGACCCTTGTCGACCATGTGGGAATGTCCAGCTCTTTAATCACCACGTCAGGTGCTGGCACCTCATCTGGTATACTCTTTATAAAGCAGCACCAATATTCAAAGTTGAATTATTGCTCAGCACTGTAAGATCTTTTGTCTCTTTATTATATATGACATAGGTGGGATATACTCTTGGTTCTAAATAGAAACATCCAGCATAGTCCATTCTCTACATACTTATTTGTAAGAGCTACATAATAAAGCTATAGCTATAAGGATTGATTGTTTCCTCCCACAGGTTTTGACTTGCATATCATTTGCATATCATAAGGTAGCAGCAGCTCAACTTTATATTCAGAAAGGTAGAAGTTTGTCCCTGTGGACTGTCTGTGGTTTCTCTTCCCTTTCTGGAAGAACAGCATACCTTTTTTTGAGATACAATCTTCTTGATAAGTTAAATAGGTTGAGCAAACTCTTACTCTGGAGAAAGTTTACAAGGCTTAATTCTATACCGTCTACATAGGAGAAAAGAGTGCTGCCTTCTAACTTTTAGCTCTTCTCCCAGTTGGTTACGTGCAGGAGGAGGTGATCTGCAGTCTCTTTGCTATTCTGTTTTTATCCCTTTGTGCAGCAGATTCAATGGGTATTGAGAAATATGTTGACCCTAATAGTGTTTAGATGTTCGACTATGGTTCCCTTAGATCTGTCTAGACACTCAGTGGATGGAGACTGAGCAGCAAAGTGATGAGGTAAAAGAAAAAGAATAAGAAAAGAGAGAAAGAGAAAATAGAGAGAAATAGGAAAAGAAGGAAAAAAAAAGAAGAGTAATTAAAAATGTATTTATTTTTTAAAAAAGGCAAGAAATGATTTTATTTAAATTGGGCAGCAAGTAAGAAAATACTTAGCATCTTTCTATAAATGAGCTGTCCACAAAAGGTTTGTTCTACTATATAACTTTCTTAAAGTTTCATTGAGATAACTATACGGGGAAAAATCCACAATTTTATCAGCACTTTCTTTTTTTTTTTTTTTTTTTTTGAGAGGTTTTTGCTATAGGGTGCATGTGCTCGCCAGAAAGACAGAGAGAGACAGAGGGACAGAAAGCGAGAAATCACCCCTCAGAGGGGATGGCGGTGCCACAATTCCTTCTCCATTCTCCTCTCGGGATCTTGAGCACAGACGCACACGCACCTGGGGTGAGTTTAAGCCACTGGGTCCGGGACTCGAACTGTGGGAGTCCAGCGACAGTCATTATGCCAACTACTGATCTCATTAGTACTGTTTTAAAGCCAGTGTTTATATAAAATGAAAATGAGCAGTTCATTATTTCAGAAAACAGGTCTTGACATCCATAAGATAAAAGCAAATTACACTGCTTTAATAACTTTATGGAATATTCTTTTTTTAAATGTTTTCTTTCCTTTTTATAATTTAAATTTATTTATTTACATTCATTCACTGTACATCACTACAGTATACAAAATGAGATTTTTCCATCCAGAAATCAAGCACATCAACATATGTGTTATCATCAACAAATAATTTTCCATTTCTTGTTTCCTGTATATTTTGCCTTTTTCCTGTCCTTGAGTCCCTATCTCTCACCCTCTGCCATCTCCTACTCTCCTCCCGTACTGTCTCTGGTATCCATGGTTGCTTTCTATGCCTCCCCCACTCCCCCGCATTTTATTGATTCACTAAAGATCTTAATTAATCTAAATATTTTCAGTAGCAAGCGCAGCTGACATATACATATCCATGAACACAAGTCTGACTTTAGGCATAAACCTCAGTGAGTAGAATAAACATAATATAAAGTATCACCTAGCTGGGGCTATATAGCTTACTGCAGTCATCAAATAGATGTTTTTAATGTATTTTTTTAATTTCAAGAAAAACAGTTTTAGTTTTTCTTTCCTGAAACATTTTTTAAATTAATTAATGTACATTAATTCCCTAAGCATAGCTACAGCATAAAAAATGTGATTTCCCATCCAGAATATGCTACATGGTGGCTTAATCATGCATGTTATCATCAGTAATTTTCCATTTCTAGTTTCTCATATATCAAATATGTATATACATAGATATATTTTACCCTTATTTCTGACCCTCTGTCCTTTCTCACCTTCTTCTCACACCATCTCTGGTGTCTACAGTTGTCTTCCATTCCTTTCCCCCCCCACATTTTACCCATCACACAATTTCTTAAATAATCTAACTACTTTCAGTAGCAAATTCAGCTGATAATTTCAAGAAAAGCAGTTTTAACTTTAATAAATCAAAGAAATGCTAAAGAACTTTGCTTAAAACTTAAAGCCAGGAAATAGGTTAGGATTCTGTTCAAATAGTAGGTACATGAACTTATCAACAGCTCAAGACAGGACAAAAATCCTTATAACCGGACAACAAAGCCTAGAAGAAAATCAGCAATGTTTTAGTCAAAAATAATAAAATGCTATTTCGCTAGTTCAGTCTCATGTACTTAATCTATCTTCTGTTGTGGTTCCATCTTCCTGATTAAATTCTGGGGTATAATGTTCAACTCCAAACTTGTCCCTATGATTAAGTTAGCCATTTTCTTAGTTTTTGAACTCTTATTTCTGTGTGTCTATATTTAATTTTCCTGATATATAGCACTCCCTTGAGAACTTCTTAGAGATCTGGACTGGTGCTGGTAAATTCTTTCAGGTTTTGTTTATCTGAGGTGTTCCTGTCTTTTCTTCCCATATGAAGGATAATCTTGCTGGGTACAGTATTCTTGGTTGAAATTGCTTTTCTCTTAACACTTTGAATATATTTCCCCATTCTTTCCTTACTCGCTTTGTTTCTAATGAGAGGTCTGCTGTTAGCCTGACAGGATATCCTTTGTAGGTAACTTGCTGTTTTTCCCTTGCCAATCTTAGTATCTTGTCTTTGTCTGTGGTTTTGGTTAATCTGGCTATAATGCATCTTGGAGAAGATCTTGTTCAGTGCTTGACTACTATACTAGAGGGCTGACCCAGGAGATAGTGTCTTTAAGAGGTAAATAGGACCTGAGGTCATTGGGGTAGGACCTCATTCAGTATGACTAGTGTCCTTATAAGAGGAGGACATTTCGACATATACACATTCAGAGTAAAGACCAAGTGAGGACATAGGGAGAAGACGGTCATCAACTAAGCAAGGAGAGAGGGCTCTGAAGAAGCAATTCTCCAACCTTTTGATCTTGAGTTTCTAGCCTCCAAAACTAAAGAAGTAAATTTCTGTTGTTTAAGCCATGGTGCTTTGTCATGGCAGCTCTAGCAATCTAAGGCAGTCACCAGTACACTTCACTAATGCACGCACTTTAATTAGCCCACTCTGGTGCCATCCTTCAGATTGTCATCCTCTTACAGAGCTATTGTTGACAGACTCATTTGTTTTTTATGAATCTTTCAACTCTTTCTTACTATTATCACATGCTGAGTCATATAATAAAGTTGTACAGTTCTTCAGAGCACAAATGTTTCCTCTAAGGCATACTCTTTCCTATAGATAAAATGATCCCTCCTGTGGGCTTGGTGGTGGTTGTGGGGTAGCATCTGTAGGTCTAATGTTGAAGTAGTGGGGGGCTGGGGGTTGGTCTTTCCAGGCTTCATGAGAACAGTTCCTGACTGTGCTATGAAGGGTACAACTCACACAGTGTAGTAATCTGCTCCTTATTTGCCGTTTTGCTTTTCCCAGTTTCAGTTACCCATAGTCAGTTGTAATAGAAAGCATTCAATAGAAAATTACAAAATTAAATAGTTAATATGTTTTAAATGTTGTTTTGAGTAGTGTGATGAAATCACATTCTGCCCTGCTTGCTTTTACTGTGCCTAATTTATAAATTAAACTTTATCCTGGGTATGTATGTAGGTAGATATGTATGTATAAGAAAAACCATAGGCCATATAGAGTTTAGTACTAAGGGCATTTTCAGGCATCCACTGGGTATGTTAGAATGCATATCCTACAGATAACGATGAAAAAAGTTAACTGTAAAGTAAAAGTTGCAAAGAAGGAAGTTTTAGTCTTACAAAGTTAGCAGAAAATAGGGGTCAGACCCTGGGACACGTAGCCAGATTCCCACCAGCAGAAGACCCAAAGAAAAGTGGCAAACATGTCCACAGACCCAGAAAGGGCAAGAGTCTTTTCTACTAGTAAAAGAGTTACAATACATGTAAGATGTTCTGAAAGAGTTCTTGTTAGACAAAGATTATAGAGAAAGCCCTTATGGAGGTGAGCAAAGGGAAAGAATTAGGTGAAAATGCCTGTTATAGAAGCAGTGTGAATCAGCTCATCGGCAGATGGTAGTCAGTTCAGCAGAATGTATGATCAGCCTGAGGGAGACTGCAAACCTGCAATAATCTTGAGAAAGCATGTCTTGTAACAGTCAGCCATGTAGGAATAGGGAGTAACTGCAACTGGTAGAGAGACAGATCAACCACCCACTCTTTTCTTAGTTCTCTAGCTGTTACTTTTTATAATTCTGTACAGAAATCTCTTTTTTTTTCCCTTAGAATTACTTAATTTTTTAAAAATTATTTTTTAATTTGGCCAGAGAGAGAAAGGCAAAGTGAGAAAACAAGCAGCCAGGTCTGGGACTCAAACCACAGCCATGTGGGAATCCAGCACTATAACAACCACACTATCTGCCAGTCCAGCAATCTCTTTCATAAATAAACTTTACTTACACAGGAGGACTTTTTTATATATAAATTTTGCAATAGGGCATGTGTCCTCGCTGGTGACAGACATGGGAAGGGGTGCGGGGGAACTGAGAAAGCATCCCCCACAAGAGGATGGCCATGCTGCAGTCTCTTCTCCATTCTCCTCTTGGGATTTTGGGCATGCATGTATACACACCTAGCATATTTTTCAAGTTGCCAGGTCTGGACTTAAACTGTGCAGAGAGACATGTGGGATCCTCCTTCTTTAACCTCCACATTATCTGCTGGCCCAACAAGAGGACTATTTTCATGTAGTTTCACGTTCATCTTGGGAAGTACATAGACGTGCAAGACTCTCACTTCAGAAATATCCCTGACAGCTGCAGCCTCTATGCTTCTGATGAAGGTCTTCAATGGCTTTGTCCTTGGGCATACATTTTATTCAGCAAATAGGCTCTTAGAGGCCATGGCCTTTTTTGGCATAACTATTGTTTATTCTTTTCTTTGTCATCTTGGAAGTGAGGACTTGGGAACTGCCTTTTAATTTTTAAAACTATCTGTCTTTTCTTGACATGCTTTGTAGACAGTGACTCGCTCAGCACTCATTCACCATGGAGCTTAATATGACCTATTCATAAATTGAAAAAGAAAAAAAATTTTTTTGGAGAGGTTTTTGCTATAGGGTGTGTGTGCTTGCCAGAGAGACAGAAAGCGAGAAATCACCCCCCAGGGAGGATGGCCATGCCACAATCCCTTCTCCTCCGTTCTCCTGTGGGATCTTGGGCACTCACGCACACGTGCCCAGCGTGAGTTTAAGCCACCGGGTCCAGGACTCGAACTATGGTCAACTACATGGGAGTCCAATGACAGCCATTACACCAACTGCTGGTCCCTAAAAAGAAATATTTCTGAATAAGGACCAGGCATTTCATCATTTTGCAGGATTGTCTTGATCTCTTGTACCTGAAAGACCAAATGACAACATTATTTCTAAAACTGGAACTCCTATATCTTAGTCATACCTCAAGTATAATAAAACTTCTCATCTTCTGGTAAAGAAATTTAGTGTACCGGTTAAAAGCATGGGCTGCTGTGTCTGGGTTCAGATTGCTACTGTGCCACTTAGCAGTTGTGTGATCTCGGATAAATCCATTTAACCTTGTCCTTTGATTTCCTATTCTGTAAAAGGTGGCCAACCTATAGAGTTCTTGTAAGAATTAAGTAAGGTAGGGGCCAGCATGTGGTGTGGTGGTTAAGGCACCCTCCTCCCACATGGCTGACCATGATTCGAGTCCTGGACCTAGTGGCTTGCTTTCTCACTTTCCCTTTCTTTCTCTCTAGTAAATTAAAAAATAACAACAACAATAATAAATAATTTTAAAAATTAAGGGAAAGTACGTTTTATGCTTATACTAACACATAACATGTAGAAAAGGCTCCGTAGATGCTAGCCATCACTATTATTACTATTACCTACTGAGTATTTGAATATTGAAACATTTTAAATCAGTTTTAAGGCTGATGATTTGTGTAAAGCATAGTGGATATTCAGTGAACTTTGTTGGGTAATGTTCAATAGTTAAGATACGTAAACTGTATATGGAGACTTTATTAACTAGATTACTGTTTTTCAAAATCACTGACAAGTTTAAGATTTGGATTGTTCTACTTATTTATTTATTAGAGAAATTTTTGTTATAGGGCACGTGTGCTTGCCAGAGAGACAGAGGTAGACAAAAAGCAAGAAATCATTATGACCACTCTGCAATCGCTTCTCCTCCATTCTCCTTCAGGATTTTGGGCACCCATGCACATGCTCCTGATGTGAGTTTTAAGGTGCTAGGTCCAGGACTCGAACCACAGTCGACTACATAGGAGGCTAGCAACTTAACTATTATGCCATCTGCTGGTCCCAAGATTTGGATATTTTAAGTATATGATACCACTTCATAATTTGCATAATGCTGAACTCTGCTTGCTTCAAAGTCCAAAACTTTCTCAGTGAACAGGAGCTTAAAAGTTTATTCTTAGTGCTGTGCCTAGATACGTGGTACATAGTCAATTACATTATCCAGTCATTTGAATCTATTCCATATAAACAAAACTTAGAAGTCAGTGGCTTAATTGTAGCTTTTGTCACCACTAAAGACTAAACAAGAAAGTATTTAGTTGAAACTTACATTGCTGAGCAGTTCCTTAGGAGATGCAGACCTGACTGACTTGTGACCCCAGGTAAGTGATACCTAACTTGTAGGGATTCACTCCCCCGCCCCCCAGATATTTTTGCAATAGAGCACGTGCACTTGCCAGAGAAACAGAGAGACAAAAAGCCAGAAATTATCCCCCGTGCATCCCCCAGGGGGCATGGCCATGCTGAAATCACTTTTCCTCCATTTTCCTCTTCTAATTTGGGGTGTGTATGCCCACAGATATACCTGGTGTGACTTTTAAGCTGCCAGATCCAGGACTCGGAGTGCTGTTGACTACGTGGGAGTCCAGTGACATAACTGTTATACCATCTGCTGGTCCCTGTAGGGGTTCACTTTTTTTTTTATTTAGAAAAAGATTTTTTAAAATTTCAATTTCTTTTATACATTTAATTACAAGTTACTTAGCTTGCAAAGTGAATATTCCAACATGTGTACATTTCTCACCAGTCCAGTTAACAACACTATAAAGTTACCTTCAATACATAATAGCCGTTTTTCTTTGTCCCATAAATGACTTTCCTCTCTATTTTTCTCCTTAATGCCCCTCCTCAGAGTCTACTTCTTCACCCACCCTCTTCCCACACTGTCTGATAGTCACAACCATTTACGATGTTTCTATATCCTTTAGTCATTCAGTTTCTGCCACAGAGTGCAGACACTCAGTATATATTAAGTGGAGACATACAATGTCTCTCCTTCACAGCCTGGTTTGCTTCACTCAGCAGCAAATCTTCCATATTCATCTACTTTTTGTCAAAAGCCAGGGTCTTGTTTTTTTATGGCTGAGTAGTATTCCATAGAATATATGGAATATAGTGTCACACTTTTTCAGTCCATTCATCTGTTCATGGGCATTTGGGTTGATTCCATGTCTTAGCAATTGTGAATAATGTAGCAATAAACATTGATGTTCAAGCACTTTTCTGATTAAGAATTATTCTGTCCTTTGGGTAGATACCAAGGAGTGGATTTAGGGTTCACTTTTGAACAACAGATCAGTCCAGTATGTTTAATAAGAAAGGTACAGAGGACTATGGGCAACTGGAAAGGGGAAAAGAGCATCCTATCTTTAAAAAATCAGGAGAGAAATCTTCATGAAGGAAATAGCATATATATAACTTCGCTTCCTACCTCTCAGAACATTTAGGATTATTAGATTCTACTCAGGTACAGTTCTCTATTCCCTATCTTACCTTACCTCTTTTCTCCAGGTCAGAAAAAAAAAAAATATTTGTTTCCCTGCTACTCAGCACTAACCCATTCAGCTTTGAGCTTTTCACTTGATCTTACCGTTTCCCATCTCCCCAGGGCCTTGTACCAAAGGGTAGTCTTCAGTTTACATGATGGTTTCAACTTCCCTCTGATGACTTTTGCCTTAAACCTGGAACATGTTATCTTTTTCATGTTGCTTTTATAGACTCTGGGAATATAATTATAACAAATGAACGAGGCAAAGTTCCCTGCCTCATAGAACTTATATTTAAATGGAGACAGGCAATAAACATTGTAAATAAAAACATGTATATTAGAAAGTGATAAGTAACATGGAAAAAATAGAACAAGGTTGAGAAAAGTAATAGCGCTGGGAGTGCACTGTTAAAAAGTATGATAAGGGGGCTAACAGGTGGCATTGGTAGTTAAGGTGCTGGACTCCCACATGGCTGACTATGGTTCAAGTTCCAGACCTGGTGGCTTGAAAATCATGCTGGGCACATGTGTACATGCCTGAGATTCTAAAAGGAGAGCGGAGCAGAAAGGGTCGCAGCAAACTGTCCCCCTGGGGGATGATTTCTTACTTTCCTTCTCTTTGTCTCTGGCAAATGCACATATCCTATGGCAAAAACGTTTTTTTAAAAAGGATGTAAGGGTAGGTTTAACTGAAAAAATACCTTTGGGTAAATATTTGACTGAGGCAAGGGTGTGTTTCACATGGCTGGATGGAGAGAAAAATGTTGAAGGGCTTGGGGATGCCATTGAAAAGACAAGACCAGAATATAAGGCCAGAGCTTGCCTGGTGTGCTTGAGAAACAGCTAGGGCTGTTTCAAGGGGTAAACGGAAGGAGACCAGGCGAGAGCCATGGGGAAGGGAGAGAGCCAAGTGGAGAAGGGTCTCACTTGTAGGCCTTTAGTCACTAAATATTTCATGATATGTGTTTTGGTTTCTTATTTGCAGTTCTTCCTTGCACAGAAATCATAGATGATGATAATGAAGAATAGGAGGCTAATTTTAATATCAGTATTGGCTAAGTACCTCCTGTGTACCAGTCACTTTTTTTAAAGAATTATTTTATTTAACTTTATTTATTTTAATTTGACCAGAGGAGGACAGAGTGAGAAAGAGAGAGGGAAAGCGAGAAAGCAAACCACCAGGTTCAGGACCTGAACCTCAGTCAGCCATGTGGGAGTTCAGTGCCCTTATCCACCATGTCACCTCCTGGCCCCACCAGCCACTTTATAAAAAAAGAACTTTTAGATATAAAGATGATAATTTTCTTTGTGTAAATTGTCTTAATTTTTGTTTTTCTCATTTGAATTTTCAGTTCATTTATGCAAATTTTTTTTTGTATTGTGAGGTAGAAAACCTATTTTTTTCTCCTCATTTTGATAGCCAGTTGTTGGCTCACCAGTTATTAAATCTAATTTATCTTTTCCTAACTGATTTTTTAAAAATTATTGATTTATTTAATTCTACTTGTTATTATTTTTAATTTTATCAGAGAGAGGCAGAGAGAGAGAGAAAAGGAAAGCGAGAAAGCAAACCGCCAGGTTCAGGACTTGAACTGCAGTCTGCCATGTGGGAATTCAATGCCTTTAACCACCACACCACCTGCCAGTCCCTCCCCACTGATCAGCACCATCTTAGTTTGTCTCCAGGCTCTTTAATTCTGTTTTGTTGGTCTATTCTTGAGCTCATATGACAACGTTTCAATTAGTCAAACTAATTATAAATCTTTGATATCCACTAGGGCAAATGCCCTTTTCTTTATCATTGTTTAAAATATTTGTGGTCATTTTTGGCATGTTGTTCTTCAGTATGCAAATATTTTGGATCTGTTTATCAAATTTCATGTGTAAGAAATCCTTTGGAATGTTAAGTAGACATGTGTTGAATTTATAAATTAGTTTTGGGAAAATTGATATCTTAATGTTGCTGAATCTTCTCACCCATTTTATTTAGGGTTTCTTTTTAAAAATTTTTTATTTAACTTTATTTATTTACTTATTTATTTCATTTCATTTTAATTTGACCAGAGAGGGACAGAGCAAGAGAGAGAGAGAAAGAAAATGAGAAAGCAAGTTGCCACGCCTCAAAATCGAACCGTAGTCAGCCATGTGGAAATCCAACACCCGTAACCACCATGCCAAACCACCATGCCAAACCACCATGCCACCTGCCAGCCCCAGGGCTTCTTTTATATCAACAAAATTTAAAATTTTTTCTTTGGTCTTAGAGGTTATTTCCAGAGACCTTATGGTTTTTGTAGGAAGAGTGAATGGCCGGGGTGTTTGGGGTGGAGGTTAAGTTTATTTTTAATTTATTTATTCAGACAGAGAGATCCGCAACAGCACCTTCAAGCTGTAATTGACTCCTCGTCTCAGTTAGCCAGGATCATGGGCATGGGTATGCACAACTGGAACCCGGGACTTTCCCATAGAGGTCAGCATCAAGGAGCTTTGTGTTACCACTGTGCACCTGGACTCTGTTTTCATTTATATTTTTGAATCCGTTGTTGCTAGTGTACAAATATACTGTCAGCCTTGTAAATTGATCTTATATCTAACAAACTCATTAAAGTTCTAAATAGTTTTATTTTATCAATAATTTATTTTATATGTTTCTAATTAAATGATTATAATACCTATAAATAATGAGCCTTTTGCTCATCTTAATTTTTTTTTTGAAGAGGTTTTTGCTATAGGGCACATGCGCTCGCCAGAGAGACAAAGAGAAACACAGAGACAGAAAGTGAGAAATCACCCCCTAGGGTGGTGGCCACACTGCAATCCCTTCTCCTCCATTCGCTTTTCAGGATCTTGGGCATGCTCACACACGCTCCTGGCGTGAGTTTAAGCCACCAGGTCGGGATCTGAGCCGCAGTCAACTACATGGGAGTTCAGCGACATAGCCATTACGCTAACTGCTGGTCCCTTCTGCCCATCCTAATTTCTAAGTCTTTTATTACTGTTATCATATTGCATCAACAAGAACTTGTTCACTGCTATTAAAAAGGCTGTGAGAGCGGGAACCAGCAGTTAGCGTAATGGCTATGTTGCTGGACTCCCATGTAGTCAACCACGGTTCGCGTCCCGGACCCAGTGGCTTAAAACTCACGCTGGGCGCATGTGCGTGCATGCCCAAAATCCCGAGAGGAGAATGGAGGAGAAGGGATTGCAGCGTGGCCATCTCCCCTGGGAGGTGATTTCTCTCTTTCTGTCTCTATGTCTCTCTCTGTCTGTCCGGCGAACGCACGCGCCCTATAGCGAAAATCTCTCCAAAAAAAAAAATAAGGCTATGATAGCAAGCATCCTTGTCTTGTTTGAGGTTTTAGATTTGTTTTTGTTGGGTTAAATGTAGTCGTTCATAATACTAATTTGCTACAAATTTTTTTTAGGAATTATTTATTTATTTATTTATTTATTTAATATATTTTTTAAAATTTGACCAGACCGAGACACAGAGAGAGAGAGAGAGAAAGGAAAAGTGAGAAAGCAAGCTGCTAGGTCTGGAACTCAAACCATGGTCAGCCATATGGGAATCCAGTGCCTTTAGCTACCACAGCACCTGCTGGCCCCAACTACAACTTATTTTTTTTTTTAAAGAATTATTTATTTAATTCCACTTATTGTTGTTATTGTTGTTATTATTATTTAATTTCACCAGAGACAGAGAGAGAGAAAGGGAAAGTGAGAAAGCAAGCCACCAAGTTCGGGACTCAAACTGCAGTTGGCCATGTGGGAATCCAGTGCCTTTAACCACCATGCCACCTGCCAGCCTTACAACATTTTTTTTTTTTTTGGAGATGTTTTTGCTATAGAGTGCGTGTGTTCACCAAAAAAACAGAGAGAGACAGAAAGCAAGAAATCACCCATCAGGGGAGATGACCACACCGCAGTCCCTTCTCCATTCTCCTCTTGGCATCTTGGGCACACATGCATACGCATCTGGTGTGAGTTTAAGCCACCAGGTCCGGGATTCGAACTGCGGTTGACTGCATGGGAGCCCAGCGACATAGCCATTACTCCAACTACTGGTCTCCCAGCCCTACAGCTTTTTAATAAATATTAGCAGGTGTTTACTTTCATTGAATGTTTTTTGTATATCTTTGAGATGATTTTTCTCCTTTAATGTAATATGCAAATTACAGTAACATCTCTTCTTTTTAAATAATAAGGAGAATGATATGGTTCAAAATCCAAGATGTGAAACTGAACTATCCTCCAAACTTAACTCTTCCTCCTCACTTTTCTGTTTCAAATAATAGTACCATCTAGCTAAAACCCCTAGGGGCTGGCCTAGGCCTTGCCCACATTTAGTCACTGACTACGTGCCATTCTTAACTTTTTTTCTGCCTCTCTATTCTTTCTCGGTTGCCCAGTTAGTCCCCATCTTTTGTCCAGAGCATAAAACTCCTTTGTTTAAAATCCTCATGACTCCCTGAGTCATGGCATCTGCAAGTCTGAACAGTTTACTCTACCCTAAAGGCCTCCAGGATTTAGCTGTTCTCCAGCCTTGTAGGCCATTGGTACACTCCACTTGTTACTGATTCCCCTGCAAATTGGTCATTTCTTGGAGCCTTTCTTAGTGTGCCTCCCTTTGTCCAGCATTTACTTATTTTTCCAGGTCCAAGCCTTATTTTATCTTTTTCAGGCCCAAGCCTTAAATATATCCTGACTCCCAGTTAGAGTAGACCGTCCAGTCTCTGTACCTTAGACAGACCTTAGTTAACCTTTGGCAGTTTATAGTCTTTATTTTTTATCTCCTCTACTAGACTATAACATCGTGAAGGTATCAACTGGTTATTTTATTCATCCATCCCTGTATCCTAGCATAGCAAAGGTATTTGGCATACAGTGAAGGTTGGATAAATGAACAAAAAACACAAGCAAACAAGTAGTGATTGAGATAAAAGACAAAGGTATTATTTCAGAAGGAAAACAGTATAAGTAAAAAAAACCTATAAAGGTGTGTCTGTGGGGGCCAGCAAATGCTGTAGTGGTTAAGGTGCTAGACTCCCACATGGTTGGTTGCAGTTTGAGTTCCAAACCTGGCAGCTTAAAACTCACACCGGATAAGTGTGCACATGTGGCTAAAATCCTGAGAAGAGAAGGGATTGTAGCGTAACCATCCCCCTTGGGGGTTGATTTCTCCCTTTCTTTCTCTCTGTCTCTCTCTGTCTATCCGGTGAGCACATGTGCCCTGTAGCAAAAATCTCTAAGAAAAAAAAAAGACGTGACTGTGACTGCTGTATCTACTTGAGCCTCAGGGAATTCCAGAAATATTTATAACAATTATCTAATTACTGACTGAAATATTCTCTGACCTGTGCTATTCTGTGAATTTGTTTTCTTTCTTTTTTTTTTTTTTTTTTTTTTTTTTGGGGGGTTTTTGCTTTATGGCATTTGGTTTTCGCTATAGGCCATGTGCGCTCGCCAGACAGAGACATTGAGACAGAAAGTGAGAAATCACCCCCCAGGGGGGATGGTCACGCCACAATCCCTTCTCCTCCATTCTCCTCTCGGGATCTTGGACACGCACGCACACGCGCCGGGCGTGAGTTCTAAGCCACCGGGTCCAGTACGCAAACCGTGGTCGACTACGTGGGAATCCAGCGACATAGCCATTACGCTACTGCTGGTTCCCGCCATGTTTTCTTTCTTTCTATATGAATTTTCTATCCCTTCTTGCTTTGATGGTTTTCTTTTTTAAATCCATGCATGCATTCAGTCAGTGGATGTGTAGGGAGTACCTGCTACAAGTGCAGTGCTAATGCTGAGAACCAGTCAGAGCCAGTCCCACCCTGGAGGATCTGTGGCCAAGGGGGATACAAGTTTGTAAACAAACATAGCAGTACTTTCTTATAGCTCAAAATTCTCATGTCTTTTTAAAAATTATGACCCCCTACCTTATAAAGAAAGTCTGTTAACTGGAGTTTTAACTACTGCATTTGATAAATAAGAGAGTAAAGTAAATGAGGATGGGACGCTAGAGAGAAATTGTCTGAGATACTGCTCTCCTACTGAACTTGAGCCCTCTCTTCTGTGTTCCCAACTGTCATTATTTTTTTTAAAAGAAGTATTTATTTATTTGTTAAATTCCATTTGTTGTTGTTATTTTTTTAATTTGACCAGAGACAGACAGAGAGAGAGAAAGGAAGGGAAAGTGTTAAAGCAAGCCACCAGGATCGGGACTCCAACCATGGTCGGCCATGTGGGAATCCAACGCCTTTAACCACCACACCACCTGCTGCCCTCCACCCACTGTCATTATTGAAGAAAGTCTATTCCTCAGTTTAAAAAAAAAATAAAAGACTGGGCGTTTATGTTTTGTTTAAATTTAAATATATATATAAAAAGGAATTTAGGGGCCAGGTGGTAGTGCAGGGGTAATGCAGAACTCTGTAAGGCTGACCCATGTGGAAAAGTTTTGGATTTGCTATTTTCTTACGCAATGAACATTCCCCATTTCCTTTAAACGAGAAAGCTGGTGGACATATGCTTATATTCTATTTTTTTTTCTTCTGCATTATATCCTAAGAATAAAATTCAGGGTCCCTGCTGCTAATGGTGAGGTTGATATTCTAATACTCTAGTTCTAAGCCTAGTTTTGAATGCTTTGAATAGAGGAAGTTATTCCTTAGGTCTTCTAACAGATAATGCTCTTTTTCACTGATCCTCTTTTAGGGATTTTCTTTGTGAGGCTTTTCCAGCTTAATAGAAGCCAGTACTCTTGAGCCAAATCAAAGCTTACTTTGGCCTTAGAAAGACTTATGTGGGTTTTAAAAAAGAGATTAAGGAAGATTATTGTCATGTCATAGACTGTTCTAAACGAGAATTAATAGTGTCAGCCAATTGGAGTATTTATGAGAGGGGGAAGGCAGAGAGATTGTCTGTTTAACATATATAGTTCTATTCTGCTCTTTGCCTAATGGTCTTAGAGATTCTGATTGATAAGTGTAGCCATCTCAAGTTGAGCTATAGAGGAAGCTAGTGGTCTTTCCCATGGACATTTACCACTTACCATCAGTTTCTCAGGTACTGTGAAGCAAGAAGGTGACTTCTATTTTATAACAGAGGCTTTTGTAGTATTCAACTTTAAAAAAAGAAAAAAAAATGGAAAGAAAACCATTGGACTTGTTATGTGGCCTAGTAGTTAAAACCATCAGATTTCACATGGCCACCTGTGGTTTGAGTCCTTGCTCTGGCAGCTTGAAAATCATAGTGGGTGCATGTGTTTGTGTGTGTACCCCAAATCCAGAGAGGATGGAGAAATAGAGGAAAAGGAATTGTGGCATGAGCACGCCCCATGAGGGCTGCTTTCTCCCTCTCTCTCTCTCTGTCTCTCTGTCTCTCTGTCTTTCTCTGACAAGCCCATGGCATAAGAGTCACATTGCTGGACTCCCACATAGTCGACTGTGGTTGAGTACTGGACCTGGCAGCTTAAAACTCACACCGGGTGCATGTGCATGTGTGCCCAAGATACCAAGAGGAGACTCAAAGAGAAGGAATTGCAGCATGGCCATCCCCCCAGGGGGGTGATTTCTCACTTTCTGTCTCTCTGGCAAGCACATGCCCTATAGCAAAAATGCCACCCCCCAAAAAAAAGAAAAGAAAGACTTGCCTTTTTACCATTAAAGTAAGATTGAAATGAAAAGATAGATAACCTTCCCTTAGGATGATGATGTAGTTTTGGTGTGTGGCTATTTGCCTATCCAGTGAAGTTCTAATCTATGCTTCTCACAACTACTATTCAGTGAGCTCTGAATGATAGGTACTATGCATTTAGATAGTAAGTCAGGGTAGAATTGATCAACTAGGAAGGACCCAGAGAAATAATTTAGTATTTTTCCTTTTCTATGTAGGATTTTATCAAAGCCACTTCAGAAAGTCAATCTTTTCCTTTAGAATTTTCAATAAGGGTATTTATTCAGTTATTTAACAACTTCCTCCCTACCTCCCTCTCTCTCTCTTCTTTTCTTTCTTTCTTCCTCCCTTCCTTTCCCTCCTTTCCCTCCCCTTCCCCCCCTCCCTTTCCTTTCCTTCTTGTCCAAGGACATGTGCACTCACCAGAGAGGGAGAATCCTCTGATCCCCAATGGAGCAGGGTCACTTCACAATCCCTTCTCCATCCTGCTGGGCTTTGGGGCACACACATACTTGTACCCAGAAAGTTTTTCAAGCTGCTAGGGCTAGTCAGCCACGTGGAATCTAGCTTCCTTAACCACTAGGATCCCATGTTTGGCATCTGGGAACTCTTTCAAGATGTTCTTCTGACATGTTCCACTTTATTTATTTATTTATTCATTTATTTATTTATTTATTTTGGAGAGTTTTTTTTTGCTATAGAGTGTGTGCGCTCACCAGACAGACAGAGAGAGACAGAGAGACAGAAAGCGAGAAATCACCCCCCAGGGGGGATGGCCACGCCGCAATTCCTTCTCCTCCGTTCTCCTCTCGGGATCTTGGGTATGCACGCACACGCACCCGGCGTGAGTTTTAAGCCACCGGGTCCGGGACGCAAACCACGGTCGACTACGTGGGAGTCCAGCAACATAGCCATTACGCTAACTGCTGGTCTCATGTTCCAGTTATTTTTCATGCACAGTTTGCTTTAGGAATGGCAAGGTATTCAGGTTCTTTTTATACTTTCCTGACCCTAGAATTAGGTATTTCTCCAAGTAGCCTTGGTTCTTTTTAGTAGAGAAGGATATTTAGAAATCAAGATCTGTGCAGTAGGGATGCTCTTTGGTCCTGGGTAGGTGTCTTTTCTTCTAGATCCAGTCAGCAGACAGAGAAAGGGAACACACACACACACACACACACACACACACACACACACGTGTGTGTGCGCATGCCTTTGTACCTCCATTTCTCTAACTGGATACCTGAAACTCCAGCTGTGCAGGATCACCTCACTTCCGATCCAACACCACAGAGCTTGTTCTAGTTTTCTCTCTTTCTGTTGTAACTCTCTGACAATGAGAAATCTGAATCCTTAAGTTTTTTGATAAATTCCCCTGCATGTGCCAAGAATGTAATTTCTGCTGTCACTCACTGAATTGTGAGGATGCCATTGCTCTAACTCCTTGTGCCAGATTGCACGCTCTCATGGATGTCTTTCTCATTGTGCCTGGGCTCCAAAACTCCCATGCCAGGCTGCCATTCCATAGAAATGCGTTTCTCATATTTCTTGGACTCTGACATTCCACTCAGGGCTATCTCCCCGCGTAGTTTTTTGCCTTACTTCACTTGGGCCCAGTCTTCCCTGTCTGAGCCACACTGCACTCTGTCTTCATACAGTAGGAAACCGGCTGACTGAAGAGTACCCAAGACTTTACTCTAAGGAGGTCACTACAGTAAGCTAGTCCCCAGGCCAGCGCACCAGCATCAGGCAGAGATTAGAAATGCAAATTATTTTTTAAAAGAATTATTTTATTTAACATTCTTCCTTCCTTCCTTCCTTTCTTCTTTCCTTTCTTTCTTCCTTTTTTCCTTCCTTTCTTCTTTCCTTCCTTCCTTCCTTCCTTCCTTCCTTCCTTCCTTTCTCTCTTTCTTTCTTTCTTTCTTTCTTTCTTTCTTTCTCTCTCTCTCTCTCTCTCTCTCTTTCTTTCTCTCTCTCTCTCTCTCTCTCTCTCTCTCTTTCTTTCTTTCTTTCTTTCTTTCTTTCTTTCTCTTCCTGCCTTCCTTTCTCCTTCCATCCTTCCTTCCTTCCTTCCTTCCTTCCTTCCTTTCTTTCCTCCTTCCTTCCTTCCTTCCTTCCTTCCTTCCTTCCTTCCTTCCTTCCTTCCTTCCTTTCTTGAGAGAGAGAGAAAACTAGCAAGAAAGCAAGCCACCAGATCTGGGACTTGAACTGCAGTCAGCCATGTGGGAGTCCAGTGCCCTTAACCACCACACCACCTGCCAGCCCCAGAAGTGCAGATTCTTAGGGTCCCTGCCAGACCTACTGAATCAGAAACTGTGGATATGGGGGCCTAGCAATTGCTGCTTTAACAAGCCCTTCTGGGGTTCTAACACATACTAGTGTTTGAGACCCACTGTCCATGAGATAAGTGAGGTCTGTACTTAGTATTCCACTGTACCTCTAGGTTTTCTCTGGCACAATGAAATTGTCAGGGTCTCGGAACTTTTTTCAGAAAGACCCAGAAATTGTGGCTCTTCATCCAGAATATCTGTTCTATTGAACCCACCATCTGTGGAAAGCCTAATCCTTTAGGAAAAGTCCAGAAGGTATAGGAGAATTAAATTTTGCTTTGTCTTTTTAGTTACCTTTTTTTTTTTTTTTTTATAGATTTTTTTTCTTTTTCTATAGGGAGCATGCGCTCACTGGAGAGACAGACAGAAAGTGAGAAAGGGGGGGATGGCCGCACTGCAATCCCTTCTCCAATATTCTCTCGGGATCTTGACACACAGGCACACACACCTGGCATGAATTTTAAGCTGCCAACTACATGTGTGTCCAGCAACATAACCATTATACCATCTGTTGGTCCCAGAATTCTTTTTATTAAAGCCTAACGGGTAGAAACAAAGCAGGAATCAGAGATGATAACATCAATATCAAAACAATAGAAGTTTTATAGTTTTTACTTTTTTAAAAAACATTTTTTGCAATGGGGTAGGGTTGGGGGAGAAAATGAAAACCACAATCTCCTCTGTTCTCCTTTCTGGACTTTGTTTTTGTTTGTTTGTTTCTTTCTTTCTCTTTCTTTTTTTCTTTTAGGTGTTCTTGCCATAGGACATGTGTGCTTCCCTGAGAGACAGAAGAGAAGGAAAGTGAGAAATTATCTCCCCTCCCCACAAGGGAGATCCCATGCCACAGTCCCTTTTTCTCCATTCTCTTCCTGGGATCTTGTACATGCACGCACACATACCCAGCATGAGTTTCAAGCCCCCAGGTATGGGACTCTAACTGCGGTCGACCATGTCAGAGTCCAATGATGTAATCACTTATGCCATCTGCTAGGTCTCCTCTCTGGATTTTGGATATGCATGAACACATGACTGACCCCAGTGTTTTTCAAGCCACCCAGTCCAGGACTTGAACCGCATAGCTGGCCAAATAGGATCCAGCTGTCTAATTACCATGTCACTGGCCAGCCCCAGTTTTTTTTTTTTCTTTTTGCTGTGGGGTGCATGTGCTCGCCAGAAAGACAGAAAGAGACAGAGAGACAGAAGGCGAGAAATCACCCCCCAGGGGGGGATGGCCACACCACAATCCCTTTTCCTCCATTCTCCTCTCCGGATCTTGGGCAGCACGTACATGCGCCCAGCGTGAATTTAAGCCACTGAGTCCGGGACTCAAACTGCAGTCGCAGCCCCAGTTTTTAAAGTTCCCTTACATACAATGTAAGAATATACAATAAATGAACTACTACTGTCCTATTTGCCTGCGTTTTCTGCACCTATCAAAACTGTGCTTCACGGGAGCAGCAGGTGGCACGATGGTTAAGGCACTGGACTCCCACATGGCCAACAGCTGTTCAAGTCTTGGACCTGGCAGCTTGCTTTCTCTCTCTCTGTCTAGTCAAATTAAAAAAAAAGTAATAAGTAAAATTAATAAAGTAATTATTTTTTTAAAATATGCTTCATAAATTTGACTTCTGTGCAGACACGCAGATTTACATATCAGGTGACCAAGACAGGCCCCATAGTAAAACAATTCGACAACAAAAACGTCTTACCTTGGGCCAGCTGGTAATTAAGGCAGCTGCATCCCACATGGCCAGCTTTGCAATTTGAGTCCCAGACCCAGTGACCTGAAAAACACCCCAGGCATGTGTGCTTGTGTGCTTTCTCATTTTGTCTGTCTCTCTCCCTCTTTCTGGAAAGCACACATGCTCTATAGTAAATTATAAAAAAGTCTTACCTCTTTTTCTTGAGTGATGTAATAACATAAGCAAAATAACTATATTTATAATAGAGAACATTTTATAGTCAAATTCAGTATCATGATCTTCACCTCAACTGGATTATTCAGACAGTATGTTCTTTGTTTAGATTCCTGGGCCAAATATATCCTGTAACCTTTAGGTTTTCTGTCATCAAAAGGGGATAATTATAACTCTTTAAAAAATAACTTTCAATTCTAGTGAAAGTTTCCCTTGAATGAAAGCATAGTCCCTTTTTAAGAGGTGAATGATATTTCCAGTTTTCTTTGTTCTCAAGGAAGTCTTTTCTTCATCTTTCTCGCAGATTTTTGTAAATGTTTTTGGGTTCCCTTTTTGTCAGTTCGTGTGATTAATAGTACTGAGACTATGTAGGGGTAGTACTTTCACTTTTTCCCGACTAGAAACAACAGATAACCACTCACATTTACAAAGTCTTGGAGAGGAAGTAAATCACTTATTATTGGACTTTGCTCTAATTTTGCCTGGTCATTATGTATTTGCACTTTTTATTTTTTTCTTTATGGGGGTAATTTACTTTGAATATCATACTGCTTGGTTTCTTTTTATTTTTTTAAGAATTATTTAATTTATTTAATTAATTAATTTTAATTTGATTGGAGAGGGACAGATTGAGAGAGAGCAGGAGAGAAAGGCAGAAACTGAGAAAGCAAGCCACCAGGTCCAGGACTCAAACCACAGTCAGCCATGTGGGAGTCCAATGCCCCTAACCACTATGCCACCTGCCAGATAATGTATTTGCACTTTTAAATAATCCCTGGAAAATGTCTCAGGAAATCATTAGCATTAAAAAAGTGAAAAATGAAAAACTTAGAATTCTGAAAATTGTAACATAGTAGACATTAAGTTCATGGATTTATTTGTTTCAATATTTTTGTGAGATTCCTTTAAGACCCTTAACATTATAGTATTTTGTAATTAAATTCTGGTTGTCAATGTATGCTTTGGAAAACTGGGTAAGAAGTAAGGCCTAGGCCAGTGGTAGCATGGTGGTTAAGGCGGCTGGATCCCACACGGCTGACTGTGCACTTCGAATCCCAAACCCCCTGGCTTGCGAAACTTGCTGGGTATATGTGTGCCCAAGATTCTGAAGGAAGAGAGAAATGGAGTAGAACGGATTACTACATGACCATTCCTTGTGGAAGGTGCTTTCTCTCTCTTTCTCTCTGTTTCTCTGGCAAGTGCAGATACCCTTTAGCAAATTATAAAAAAGAAGTAAGTCATGAGCCCTGTTGTCTTTTCAGCATCTAAATTTCAATTTAACTTTGTTCCTGACTGAAAATGTCTCCAAAAAGAAAGCTGAACACTAGTGCTAATAGTAGGACCAATGAGAATATGAGGTCCAAGCAAATGATGGTTTTTAGCAAGAAAAGAATAGTTCAGGTTAAACGTAAGTATGTTTTAACTTAGCAAATTTCACCATAGTCTTCATCTCTATTATAAACCCAAATTATTGTACACATTATAGAGACAAAAACATGCTTCATAAAACTAAATTGTTATGTTAGGTAGTAAAAATTGACTTATGAAGAGAAAAAGAAGAATCTTTACTGAGAATTGGAAAGTGCCAGAATTTATCAATAATTTGGTCCTGTGTATCACCTTGGGTTCCAAGTGACTTTCATTTTTTCAAGTACTACTCTGCGTTTTATAGTTGAAATAATGTGATACAGTATAAGTGACATTTGTGGCCTTGGAACAACTCCTCTGTACATCAGGGTCTGTATAGTGAGGAAGGGAGAAGGAGAGTTACCATACTTTTCTATATGATTAAGATTAACTTAGAAATAGGGGCCAGTAGGTGGCATGGCAGTAAGGGTACAGGACTCCTGCTTGGCTGACTGCGGTTCTAGTCCAGGACCTGATAGCTTGTTTCTCACTTTCCCTTTCTCTCTCTCTCTCTCTCTGGTCAAATGTTTAAAATAACAATAAAAAATTAAATAAATTATTAAATAAAAATTTTAGTTGAAATAAATTATTACATTAAATTATTAGTAAATTAAATAAATAATTTAAAATATTTTTTTAAAAAACGATTAACTTAGGGAACCAGCAATTAGCGTAATGGCTATGTCACTGGATTCCCACGTAGTCGACTACCGTTCACATCCCGGACCCGGTGGCTTAAAACTCACGCCGGGCACGTGTGCGTGCGTGCCCAAGACCCTGAGAGGAGAGTGGAGGAGAAGCAATTGTGGCGTGACCATCCCCCCTGGGGGGGTGATTTCTCGCTTTCTGTCTCTATGTCTCTGTCTGTCTGGCGAGCACACACACTGTATAGCGAAAAACCTCTCAAAAAAAAAAAAAAAATTAACTTAGAAATACAATACATCATTTAAACAAATAGTTATCTGGCAGTTAGAAACTCTGTCTTAGTCATAAATATTGACCTCACCAGTACCTGGTGCTAGATAGTAATGAGTAGGTAGGTCCTCAGTGTGCTATCAGTATGTTTCTTGAAATAGAGTTTGACTATGTGAATCAGCAGTGAAAACCAGATATTGTGTGGAGCTCCTCCATAGTTTATTCTCATGTTTTTGTCTCAGAAATGTCACTTTGGAGACTGCGATAAGAATATGAAAATCATTCAAGCACCAAAGGGTTCTAATAGAATCCTTCTTCTTTAATATATTGTTGGCCAGTGCAGTTGACACCATTCTGTTGAATTGTATTAAATAATGTTCAGGTTTTGTACTTGCTTGAAGCCAAGTTATAGTGAACAATTTGAGATAATATCATTTCCATAAGGTGAAAAAGGACTTCAGAGATAAAACTGAGTTATGAATATGTAAATCAAAAACAATCCTTTTTTTTTCAACTTTCGCATATGTTTTATATGATGGCATTCACTGCAGGTTATTGATGGGGATATTATCCCAAGCTAAAAGCTTATAACACAGATTTTCATCTATAAATCATCCAACTGGCATAGTCTTCAGCCCTTAGATGTAGAAGGGAAATGGGTAATTATTAGCAAGCTCTGGCCTGTCCTTTGAAATGAAAGTAGCTAAAGAAATATATTGATAGATAATACCTTACTGTTTGAACACAGGAACCAAGCAAGGTGATTTGGGAAGTAATACTGTTTGGTGTATTGAATTCTCTCCAAAAGCTTAAATCCAGGTCTCTTACCAAGTTCAAGAGTTGCAGTGTTCCAACTCTGGGTGTAGCTGGCAATCTTCATATAGCTTCTTGTAATCAAATATAACTAAATACTGTTTAAATGTTAAATTAGATATTCTTACCTCCCTTTCTCCTTCTACCCTCAGTTTAGTGAGTTCCTCAGTACCTTTTTCACATCCACCATTTGGGCTACAACATGACATCAGAGAGACCTGAGCAGTATATTCCTCATCTCACTGCATTTTCTACAACAGTCCTTTGTGAAATGGTAAATGATAGTGGAATTATGAAAGACAGCAACAGCTAAGCCTCAAAAGATCCCTTTGAGTATTCTTCCTCTCACTAGTTATATAGTCAGTTTCCCCTAGTAAATTATTATAGTGGGGAATTTATTAGGGAAAACATCATTTAAAAATTTAAAAAGCTGCTATAAACTGTCATTTGCAGCTCTCAGCTGACATTCAGACAGCTGCAATCAGAGTGAGCTTCTACTTTCAGCTGCTGGAGGTCTTTCATCTCCTGTTCCCATGGAAATGAGGTGGCTGCATGGGTGGAAGGGAAGTGAAATACACGTTTCCCCAGACCTTATTTTTCTTGCATTCCCGCAGTTTCCATAGAAATGGGAACATAAATGCCACCCCACCCCAAACTTTGGTGCAATCGTTCATCTGCACTGCATTAGGTCAACCTAAAAGAGATACACAAAACAAGACAATCTCGCAGCTTTTCCTGTGTGTGGCCAAGCTTGATTTCAACATGATCTATTACGCACATAAAAAAATGATTCAGTGTTTTCAGTCAAGTTTTAGAAAGTCGGCTTGATAATACCTTTTTTTTTTAAATGAGAATTTTCTTAAATAGTCTCTTGTTGTTAGGTATAGATCTGCTCTTCATGCATTAAGGATTTAGAATTCATAGTGTTTTTACTTTCTTATATTTTCCCCTTTCAAGATTAAAGAAATGAATTTTGATTTAGGGAACACTGCAGTCACATAGCATAACTCTCTTCAAATAGTCTCATTCTTACGCATTATTTTAGAAATTGCCCCACAGAGCAGAGGTAATTATTGGTTCTGTCAAACATATCAAGGAAAACTGCCATTTTTAATTGGTTATCACAATTTGCTCATTTAGATAACAGAAATATCCTATGTTAAGAGGATTTCTGTGTCTTTTCACTTAGCAGCTCTGTGTCATCACATGTCTCCTGTAATAGCATACTTGAGGAAAATATATGGACATAGTCTTCATCTGTTTCTTTTATCCCAGCATTCTAGCTAACAAATTCCATTTGAGCCATGAGACATTAGGAATACTCTTAACTGAATAAGTCAGCTTTAGGCATCTAGTAAGTATTGAGCTTTGTCTTAGGTTTGAAGTAGATACCAAGTTTGAGTAGAACAATATTTTTTGCCTTAAGGCATCCCATTTGGTTTTGGAAAATTCATACCCAGCAAATGCTCCTCACAGCCATATATGATTATTAATTGAGTAGTACAGACTAATTCTAAACAAGTTCAAGGAAGAGAGAGGTCACTTGGTTAACAAAAATGACCAGCAAATATTTGCTTTAAAACCCTCTCTTGTGGCCGCTGGTAGATGGTGTGGTGGTTAAGGTACTGGACTCCCACATGGCTGAACACGTTTGAGTCCCAGACCTGGTGACTTGCTTTCTCATTTTCCTGCTCTCTCTCTCACTGGTTAAATTTAAAAGAAAAAGTTTTTAAGAGAGATTTTTGCCAAAGGGCTTGTGCACTGGCTAGAGAGACAGAGATAGAAAGCAAGAAATCACCCAGTGGCTTAAATCTCACACCAGAGGACTGGCAGGTGGCATGGTGGTTGAGGTGCTGTCCTGCATGGCTGAACACAGTTCAAGTCCTGAGCCTGGCAGCTTGCTTTCTTACGCTCTCTCACTTCTATTCCTTGTCTCTCTGTGGTCAAACTGAGTAATTAGTAAAATAAAATAATAAATAAAATAAATAATTAAAAAAAAAAAAACCCTCACACTGAGTGCATGTGTGTGCAAACCCCAAATCCTGAGTGGAGAATGGAGATAAAGAGATTTCGGTGTGGCCATCCCCCCCCTGAGGGGTGTTTTCTCACTGTCTGTTTCTCTCTGTCTTTCCAGTGAGCACATGTGCCCTATAGCAAAAATCTCTCTCTCAAAAAAAAAAAAATGGGGCTGGTAGGTGCCTTGGTGGTTAAGGACACTGGACTCCCATATGGCCAACTGAGGTTCAAGTCCTGGACCAGGAAGCTTGCTTTCTCACTTTCTCTCTCTCACTCTCACTCGGTCCCTTTTGGTCAAATTAAAAATAGATAAATAAATAAAGTTAAATAAAATAATTCTTAAAAAAACAACAGTTTTATGAACTGTTCTGCCTGATAAATACTGTTTTATAAGAATTATTTATTTAATTTTATTTATTATTGTGTTTTAAATTTGCTATAGGGCACATGCTATAGGGCACAGAGAGAGAGAG
>NW_006159866.1:540604-543632 GCF_000334495.1 Tupaia belangeri chinensis | reverse complement strand
AAGCTGCTAGGTCTGGGACTCAAACCACAGATGGCCATGTGGGAGTCTAGCACGTTAACCACCAG
Source organism: Tupaia belangeri chinensis (assembly GCF_000334495.1). Classification (NCBI taxonomy): domain Eukaryota; kingdom Metazoa; phylum Chordata; class Mammalia; order Scandentia; family Tupaiidae; genus Tupaia; species Tupaia belangeri. Next base: position 543,567 of record NW_006159866.1, on the reverse strand, counting down.
GCCAACTTCTGGCCCCATCATAAACACTTTAAGCTCCTAAAAGAGTCCAAAAAATTTTAGTGTTTTAGTTTCTTTCATATTCTAGAATGGATGCAAGTGTCTGTTAAAATGATATGCCTAGTATTTATTTCAGAAAATATGGTCACTGAACTAGCAACTTTAAAAATATTGTATTGTCGGGAAAGTTATGACACATTTTTGCATAGAGAAACATAGAAAAATACACTGTGACTTTCCCAACAACCTAATAGATTCATGCTTTCGTCAGTCTGCGGCTGTGGAGATCATTTACAATCTGGCTCCAGTGTATTCTTTTCATCCTGCCCCGCAGGTGCCTTTTGCCAAGTCACCTGGTTCTTCACCCAGACGTGGATATCTGCCTCGCACTGTTGTGCCCGTATTTTTTAACTCCACGCCTTTGCTTACAGAAGTTTCCCTCTGCTTCCTTTGCAGAATGAGGAAAGAAATAAGCAATATTGAGTTATTCTCTCCATCTGGAACATCTTGACCCTCTCTATACCTCTCATAGCCTTACTCTACTATAATAACAATTGTAATTCACATTAAGATATTATGTACAGTGTGTCAGTCTACACCTTAGGCATGATTAATTAACACTTGATGCACATTGTTATGGGAATACACAGTATTGGTTGTTCTTGGGAACACCGATCAGGAATAATCACTGTAAATTTACGCCACTTATATTTAAACCTACACCAGAGGGGTTTTTTTCTCATTAGTGTAAAAGATGTCAAAAATAATTCTAAATTGGCTAGAAATACTATACAGGCTCTTCTGGCCCTGCATGAGTTGCAGGTAAGATTCTGGCAAGCCAGGCAGCCTAACGCCGCAGAACAGCCAGGCAGAGCACCCTGTCTGGGCCTGTTGGCTCCCCTGAACAGAAGATATTCTCTGCCAGGTAGGAATGTAATGGAGAGGAGACATATGGCTTTGTTTATCATCATTCCTTGGAGGCTACTGATATTTATTCCTAACTCCTACACCTCCTACCCAAATCCTTTTTTTTTTTTTTTTGGAGAGGTTTTTGCTATAGGGTGCATGCGCTCACCAGAAAGACAGAGAGAGACAGAGAGACAGAAAACGAGAAATCACCCCTGAGGGGGGATGGCCACGCCGCAATCCCTTCTCCTCCATTCTCCTCTCGGGATCTTGGGCACACACGCACACGTGCCTGGTGTGAGTTTAAGTCACCGGGTCCAAGACTCAAACTGTGGTCGGCTACATGGGAGTCCAGCGACATAGCCATTTCACTAACTGCTGGTCCCAGTTCCCCACTTAAATCCTGATAGTCCCCATAGGACACGGTTTATATGAAGGCTTCTTCTTAAAGTCTGTCTTAAATTTCCTGTTGAGTTTATGAAATGCAGGAGGCTTATATTTTTGTTACAGTATTAATAAAATTTAAAAGTTTATCATAAGCTTCTTAATCAAAGGATTGTGTCACAGCTATCTTTGTATCTCACATAACCAGGACATAGTTAGTGCCTATTTGTTGAATTAATGAACACTTACATGCTCTTTCATAATCTGTGAGGACCAGCTCTGGCACTAGGTCATGGAGACACTGAAAGTCAGCGTGTGAGTTCCCAGAGTTCCATTAATTTTGTGTTCACAGTTCTAGGGGCTTAATGGAAATTTTCCATCACTAATGAGCTCTAGTTAGCCATCAGTATACGAAGACATGCTGGAACTGTCAAAAGCAAAGAAAGGAACTGTCGATTATGCCTTCTTCTTTCAGAAATTCATACCTGGAACCAGCAGTTAGCGTAATGGCTATGTTGCTGGACTCCCACGTAGTCGACCACAGTTCGAGTCCCATACCCGGTGGCTTGAACTCACGCTGGGCGCTTGTGCATGCGTGCCCAAGATCCCGAGAGGAGAATGGAGGAGAAAGGATTGCGGCGTGGCCATCCCCCTGGGGGGTGATTTCTTGCTTTCTATCTCTCTGTCTGTCTGGCGAGCACATGCGCCCTATAGCAAAAATCTCTCAAAAAAAAAAAAAAAAGAAAGAAAGAAATTCATACCTAAATGTATTTCATATTCCTGGTCCTGCCAATTCTGGCTCTAAACAAGAAAGATGGACACATCTTTAGGATAATCATTTTCTTGTATACCTCCTAGCCTGTTTGAGGCAGTACATAGGAGGGAACTTGAAAAAATTTGTGGAAAAATGATATTAAAGTATGAATTTATTTTGTTGCAAAAAATATTTGAAATTCTTGCGTGAGTGTTTTATAATATACACTTTCCATGAACTTTTTGAAGGCCTCCCTATTACAACTGAAAAGATTAAAGTGACAAGAAATAGAAATAAAAGAGGAAGAAAAAAAGGCACCAGTATAGCACATAGCTTTTAAAAACAAAATAAAATACTAGTAAGATGGGGGTACAGTTTAGTTCAGAGCAAGCACTTTGGACCGAGGCTGCATGGATCTGAATGAATCCCAACCTTGCTACGTGACCTCAGACAAGTTATTTCATCATTCTGTGCTTGCTTCCTGTTCTGTGAAATGAATACGATAGTAGCACCTACCTCATGGATATAAGGCTGAAATGAATGAACTCACATAAAGGATATAGCACCCAGTGCCTGGCACATGGGAAGTACTACGTGCATTTGCTGCTCCTGCATTGGCAGATCCTAAAGTATAGAGTTATTTGTAAGTGCCTTAAAAGCAGAAACTACTTCGTCTTCTCCTTCTTAGCACCCAGCAGAACGATTACGTAACAGTCCTGCATGCACAGTGGCTCCTTAGTAACTAAGGAGTAGTTGGGTAACTATGAAGGAGACTGCAGCTGGCCCTCTGCAAGGTCGATCCCTGGAGGGCCAGCACCTTGGACTGGTGCGAACCTCAGACCTCTTCATCCCCTTCTAGCAGTTCTGTGAAACTGCATAGCTTTGCACTAAGCCCACAGATCGCGGAGCCTGTACTCTTTCC
>NW_006159866.1:482618-540509 GCF_000334495.1 Tupaia belangeri chinensis | reverse complement strand
CACTCTTTCTCCTACTCTGAACTGGCTAATGTACTCTTCAGAACTCAGCTCCATCGTCATTTCTGAGAAAAACAATCAAAATTAGAGCCTTGCGTTATTACCCCTTCACTTTTACTTCTCCGTCAGATCACTTAATTAACTATAAGCACAGTATTTAAAAGTTTGTGGGGGTTTGTTGTTGTTGTTGTTGGAGACTTTTGGTATAGGGCATGTGCACTCACTGGAGAGAAAGAGAGACAGAAAGCGAGAAATCACCCCTCAGGGGGGACGACCACACCACAATCCTTTCTTCTCCAGTCTCCTCTCAGGATCTTGAACGCGCATGCACGCACACATGCCCTGTGTAAGTTTTAGGCCGCTGGATCCAGAGTTTGAACCACAGTCGATTATGTGGGAGTCCAGTGATGTAACCATTACACGTCTGCTGATCCCTGTTTTTGTCTTTTTTGTAAAGAACTATAAACTCCTTGAGGAAACAGACTGTGCATTTGTTCCTCAATGGCTATGCCTGTTACATAGTAAATAATCCATAAATACTTGCTGAATGAGTGACTAGATGTTTAAAAGTGCAGAATTGTAGAGAGAAGGGTTTCTTCCCTTGTTAAAAAGTTGATATGTAAGTGGCAATGTAGTCATCATGCAGTTTAATATTGCCGGCGATGACTCATAATCAGTTTCACTCACTGACTTTAAAGGTAGGTGAATAAGTAAAGCCTCCTCATTTCTCTCTTTCTCAGTTTTTATCCTTCTCAGATAGAACAGTATACTATAGTCAAATCTCTCGAAAGGTAGGTTCACTCAGATCGTCTTATACATTAGTCTCAAATTTCTTATAGCACAAATGTCTACAGCCTTCTTCCTACTGTATTTTCAGGAAGAGATACAGATTTACTCCAGCTCTAATTGCCAGTGACAGCAGACGTAACAGAACTCCTCAGGTTTCTTAGTGCTGTGTGATAGAAAGGCCAGCACTATCACAGTGAACTTGGCGTCTGGTGATAGTGGGCAACAGTGTCCTACTTGGCTTCCCGTTATTTTTTCTCTCTTGTCTCATTGTCTAGTTTTAAATAAACTTAATTGACTCTTTCTGAATGCACAGCTGTATCAGCTTTCTGTGGCCCAAGTTTGGAACTGCATCTGGTTAATCTACTCCCTACCGTCATACTAATACCATTCAACATGTAACCAGGTTTATTGTGTTACATACCATTTTACAGTCACAGTCTTCATCATTTGACAGTCATTTAAACATTGTAGTTTCCAAACACTGTACTTAATCTTTAAGGGATAAATGTCTTTTTTTTTTTTTTTAAGAGGTTTTTGCTATAGGGCATGTGCTCTTGTCAGGAAGACAGAGACAGAGAGACAGACAGAGAGACAGAAAGCAAGAAATTACCCGTCACCCACTGGGTGGATGGTCACGCTGCAATCCCTTCTCCTCCATTCTTCTCTCAGGATCTTGGGCACGCATGCACAAACGCCCAGCGTGAGTTTAAGCCACCAGGTCCGGGACTTGAACCACGGTCGACTACATGGGAGTCTAGCGACATAGCCATTATGCTAACTACTGGTCCCAGGGATAAATTTCTAACCAAAAACTCATTTTGAAATGGAATTTTACTTGAGATACTATAGTGAATTTTGAGCAATTCTCCCCAAAAGAAAAGAAATAAAAAACATACAACATGGTGTACGAACTTAGGATATTATTGCATCTTAATTTTGCCAAGAGACAGACAATCAGAATTTTCATATTGTTGTCACAAACTGGGGATAAATAATATAGTGAGAGAAGAATGTTGATCACATAAAAGAAAAACAGGTTAAATGTCTTTTTCTTTCCTTCAAGTGCAGAGAGTCTGAGAAAAAAAAAAAAACAGATTTAAGAACCCCCTAAAGAAATGCTAATGATCCAGCAGTAACTATTCTATATGGGTGAAAAATGAACCCAGCGTCATGTGTACAAATCAGAGTAGACGCAGTGGGAACAGAGGAAATGAAGTATAGGAAATAATTCGAGAGGGAGGGCGGGCATTCTAAACTAGATTGAGGCCTCTAATGCTGTTCCAGTCCAGTGCTGACCAATGCAGATATCTTAAAGTGATTTGCTTTAGGGTGTAAATCTTCTGGGTGGTTTATGCCCTCATGGTTCCCCTCCCCCGCAGAAGACTGCAAGAGGCGAAAATACACCATTTCAGTCTGTCCCTTCTTAAGACTTTATGTAATTTTTTAAAAAGGTTTTAATTATTGTTATTATTTTTTAAATTTGCTATAGGGTATGTGCACTCATAAGAGGCAGGGATGGGGGGGTGTGAGAAAGCAAGTTTCCAGGTTCAGGATTCAAACCATGATTGCCCTTAACTACCACACCACCTGCTGGCCCTGACTTTATGGAATTTTAAGCAGGTTTCTCCCTGAGTTAAATTCTTTTTTTTTTTAAGGATTATATTTTATTTAATTTTATTTATTGTCATTTTACTTTTTATTTTTTTGAAGTTGACCAGAAACAGAGAGAAGGAAAGTAAGAAAGCAAGCTGCTAGGTCCAAGACTCAAACTGTGGTCAGCCATGTGGGAGTCCAACCACCTTAACCACCACGCCACCTGCCAGCCCTTCTTCCTGAGTTAAATATTTTTTTAGAGTTTTTTTTGCTATAGGGCGCGTGCGCTCGCCAGACAGACAGAGAGAGCCAGAGAGACAGAAAGTGAGAAATCATCCCCCGGGGGGATGGCCACGCCACAATCCCTTCTCCTCTGTTCCCCTCTTGGGATCTTGGACACGCACGCACATGTGCCCTGCGTGAGTTTTAAGCCACTGGGTCCGGGACTCGAACCGTAGTCGACTACGTGGGAGTCCAGCGACATAGCCATTACGCTAACTGCTGGTCCCCCTCCTGAGTTAAATTTTTAATTCAACTACTCCAGAGGCTATTTGACCTCTTTTTTCCTTTCTTCCCTAGCTTGTCCAGAAAGATCAGGGTGAAGGTGTTTTTGTTCTTATGTTTTTGTTTTGTTTTTGTTTTAACTTCTGCTTTATGCTGGATAGAATTGGCCTGTATCCTAGATTCATTATCTCCCAGTCAGGTATTAAAGCAAGTTTCTTCATCGTTGACTTGATTAGCTCAGTTAGTTGCAGCAGGCTACTGATGAGGTCCTGGGTTTGAGAGCTGTTTGTGCTGGCTGGGTGACAGGGTAGATGATAGACATGTAACATATTATGGTGAGGCTTTAGCTTTGATGTCAAAAAGGCCTGTTGGGTGCTAGCCTGCAGTGCAGTAGTTAAGACCTGTGTGGAGGAAGCCAGATCTCACATGGCTTAACAGGATTCAGTCTGCTTAAAAAACATGCTGAGCACACACGTGTGCCTAGGATTCTTACAGGATGGATACTGGAAGAGAAAGGAATGTGGTATGACCAGGCTTTCTTGGGGGCTAGGGGTGTTCGTTTTCACGCATTCTCTTTCTCTCTCTCCTGCACACATGTGTATATTCTATCATTGAAAAACAGGACTGTTTGGGGCCAGCTGGTAGCACAGTGTTTGGGTGACTGGATCCCACATGGCTGACTGCGCCATTGAGTCCCAGACTCAGCAGCTTGAAAACACTCACATGGTGGGCATGTGTGCTTGTGTGCTTGTCCCAAAGGGAGAGAGATCGAGAAGGGTTTACAGCATGGCCATCTCCCATGTTGAGTGCTTTCTCCTCTCTCTCTCTCTTTGTGAGCGCATGCACAGACGTAATTAAAAAACAAAACAGCAAAGAAACCCAAAACAGGCCTTTCAGGTTTGTCTTTGTTATGATCCCTGTTCATGTCAGTCTTTCAAACAGTTTACACGATTTATAAAATGGGTCTAGTATCACCTAGCTCATCCTTGAGGTATTAAGTAATAAAATATGTCAAGAAATAAAATGCAAGCACCCAGCGCTATGGCTTCCATTATGCATTCAGTAAAAGATATGGTCATCGGAATTGTTTTACCCTTGTACACAACATAAAAAAATTGAAGTCCTGCATAAGAGGTTTATATCAGTTACTTTATAAAGTTACACAGCTGTTATTTGGCAGAGGTTTCAAGTACAAACCTGTTTAACTCCTAAATCACTCTACATACAATATTGAAGTAAAACTATTACTTAAATGATTATTATTGAAGAGTATAGTTTTTTTCCTTTAAAATTTGACTTTTTCCTTATATCCAAACTGCTTATATAAATAGATTCTTGAACTATTTTAGAAAATTAAAAATAGGCAGTCCTTCTTGATCATACAGATTTATCCCCTCTTAAAGTTTATTTATGAAATTGGTTGTTTGAAGCTCAGAGTGAATATTCCCTTAGAAACGGGTGGTCCTTGAGAAGAAGACTCCATTGCAACTGAGAACTAGTGTTTTCAGGGAATAAGAGAAAGGAAGATTATCTACTGGTAATTCAGCCTCCAGTTCTCAGTCTCAAGTAGAGAGGCAAGAGGCAGGCCTTCAGAAGAAGACTCCTCCATTGCAGCTGAGAACTAGTGCAAGCACCACACAGTTTTTGTTTTTTGTTTTTAAAATATAGGTATACTTTTGGGACCAGCACTTAGCATAATGGTTATGTCACTGGACTCCCACGTAGTCGACCGTGGTTCGAGTCCCAGACCGCTGGCTTAAACTCACGCTGGGCATGTGTGTGTGCATACCCAAGATCCTGAGAGGAAAATGGAAGAGAAGGGATTGCGGTGTGGCCATCCCCCCCAGGGGGGTGATTGCTCGCTTTCTGTCTTTCTGGCGAGCACACGCGCCCTATAGCAAAAACCTCTCCAAAAAAAAAAAGGGAAAAAAAAAGAAAGTGTGTGTGTATATATATATACACACACACCCTTTTTTTCTTCTTTTTCTCTCTTTTTCCCTCTTCTTTTCCTCTTTCTCTGTTTTCTTATTCTTTTTCTTTTACCTCATCACTTTGCTGCTCAATCTTCATTCACTGAGTGTCTACATGGATCTAAGAGAACCATAGCCAAACATCTAAATACTATTAGGGTAAACATATTCCTCAATACCCACTGAATATGCTACACAAAGGGATAAAAACAGAACAGCAAAGAGATTGCAGATCACCAACTCCTGCACACCCCTGAACTATCAGACTGAACTTCTAGAAATTAGGAAGAATCGTATAACCCATCAGATGACTCGAAATCACCGCAAAGCCACAATAAATATGAGAAACCAAGATAATTCCTACCCCCCAAGGGAAAAGAATAACTCCTCTTCATTCACAGGCAGTTCAATGGAAATGTCTGATAAAGAATTTAGAATATTCATAGTGACAAAGTTAACAGGGATGCCAGACAAGACAGTCAACTCTAGAAGAGGCAGGAGAATAGAGCCGAGGAGTTCCAGGAGATGAGGAAGTTCTTGCACAATCTGAAAGAGGAAATACATATCATAAAGAATCAAATAGAACTGTTAGAGATGAAGGCTGTAATAGGAAATCAAAACCTCCTTTGAAAGTGTTAAAAGCAGACTAGATCATACAGAAGATCAAATCTCAGATGTAGAAAACAGAATCGTTGGCCTAGAAAAATCCACCACAAAGACTGAGAAAATAGTCCGAAAAAATGAGAATAATATATGATAAATACTACATACCATCAAACATCCAAACATCTGGATAATTGGTATCCCAGAATGTGAAGAGACTGATAAGGGCATTGATACTCTATTCCATGAAATCCTGGAAGAAGACTTTTCAAACCTAGAGAGGCATTTAAAGATCTGGACCCAAGAAATACATAGGACCCCAAATAGAATCAATCCCAGAAGATCTTCTCCAAGACACATTATAGCCAGATTGACCAAAACCATAGACAAAGACAAGATACTCAGACTGGCAAGAGAGAAACCACAAGTTACCTGTAAAGGCTAACCCATCAAGCTGACAGCAGATTTCTCATCGTAAACAATGTGAACAAGGAAGGAATGGGAAAATATATTCAAAGTGTTAAGTGAAAAACAATTTCAACCAAGAATACTGTACCTGGCAAGATTATCCTTTACATTGGAAGAGAAGACAAGAATAGTCTCAGCCAAACAAAACCTGAAAGAATTTACCGACACCAGACCAATTCTCCAAGAAGTTCTGAAGGAAGTGTTGTATCAGGAAAACAAAAGCCAGACACACAAAACTAAGAGTTAAAAAACATCTAAGAAAATGGCCAGCTTAATGGTAGGGACATGTCCAGTGTTGAATATTATCTTCTAGAATTTAAACGGAAAGCTTAGAACACAACAGAAGTTAGATTAAGTACATGAGACTAAGCTGATGAAACAGAATTTTATGACTTTTGACTAAAACAGTACTGATCTTTTTCTATGCTGTGTAGTAGCAACGTAGTCCAGAGATAAGGATTTTTGTCCTCTCTGGAATTGCCAACAGATCCAGGTAACTACTATTTGAACAGAATCCTAACCTGCTTCCTGGCTTTAAGTCTTAAGCAAAGTTCTCTTAACATTTTTACATTTTGATCTATTAAAGCTAAAACTGCCTTTCTTGAAATTAAAAAAAAATAAATAAGTAAAAGAAGAAAAAAAAAAAAGAAAAAAACTGGTGGTTCTCATCTCTGGCCAGTTCCTCAAAGCATCTCTTGCCCATCTATTTCTCCTTCCCTACTGGTACTCGATGTTTTAGTGCAGTGGTTTTTAAATGAAATTGTGTGAGAATTGCCAGAGGAGCTTTGTAAACACACAGATTCCCGACCACACCTCAGAGTTCTTGATTTAAAATCTTAAGATGACCTGCTAGATCCACCCCAGGAGGAGGAGGCAGGACAGACTTGACGTGTTGGAGGAACTAATAGAAGTCCAGTATGGCTAAAGCAGAGGAGACTAGTTGTCTCTAAATACTTATCTGTGCATCAGTGTCAATGAAAGTCATTTGAATCCATACCTCTAAGATAAGTAAGTATATTCTTTTTTTTTGGAGAGGTTTTTGCTATAGGGCGTGTGCACTTGCCAGAAAGAGAGAGACAGAGAGACAGAAAGTGAGAAATCACCCCCCAGGGGGGATGGCCATGACGCAATCCCTTCTCCTCCATTCTCCTCTTGGGATCTTGGGCACGCAAGCACATGCACCTGGTGTGAGTTTAAGCCACTAGGTCCGGGACTCAAACTGCAGTCGGCTATATGGGAGTCCAGTGACATAGCTATTATGCTAACTGTTTGGTCCCAGTATATTGTTGGAGGAACTAATAGAAGTCCAGTATGGCTAAAGCAGAGGAGACTAGTTGTCTCTAAATACTTATCTGTGCATCAGTGTCAATGAAAGTCATTTGAATCCATACCTCTAAGATAAGTAAGTATATTCTTTTTTTTTTGGAGAGGTTTTTGCTATAGGGCGTGTGCACTTGCCAGAAAGAGAGAGACAGAGAGACAGAAAGTGAGAAATCACCCCCCAGGGGGGATGGCCATGACGCAATCCCTTCTCCTCCATTCTCCTCTTGGGATCTTGGGCACGCAAGCACATGCACCTGGTGTGAGTTTAAGCCACTAGGTCCGGGACTCAAACTGCAGTCGGCTATATGGGAGTCCAGTGACATAGCTATTATGCTAACTGTTTGGTCCCAGTATATTCATTTTTAAGTAAATTTTGTATCTGTACTAGAATGAGAGAGCCACAAAGATGGATATTTTTAAAAGATGGGGTTAAAAAGTAGGAAATGAATTGTAATGACCATGTTTTGCTTTTTGTACCTATTCAGATTGATTTATATACTCCTGTGATGGGTGCACCTCACTTTAGCAAATCATGGGCATAGAGGGCAAGGGGGGAAGTAGAGAGAGACCAGACCCTAAAGGGCTGGTAGAACCATGTCAGGTATTTCCCTATATATCCTAAATGCAATGGAAAGCCACTGAACATTTTTAGGAAAGGGAATGACATCAGATTTGTACGCTGAGAAAGTTATGGTGAGAAGTGTTGGAGTAACACAAGTGTGGACATGAAGGCCAGTCTGGAGTTTGTTGCAGTAGTCCTGATGAGAGGTAACTGTGACTTAAACTAGGATAGTGCCCGTGAGGTTCAAAAGAAGACAGAGAAAATGTTTTGAAGGTATACTATATAGAATCTGGTGATTCATTGCATGAGTATTTGTGGGGAAGACATCACTGGGTGGAAGATGAACAATGGAAGAACAGCAGGTTGGGGTAGGGAGAGGGGCGTGAGTCCAAGATTAAAATGCTCTGCTCAAATGTTAACCATCTAAATGATATAACGTTAACAGTTGTATATGTACGTTGAGCTCGGTAGAAGTTCTGGACTAGAAACTATTGGGTTGTCAGGAAAGTTATGACAACTTAATATATTTAGGAGTTGTCAACATCTAAATAGTATGGAAATTTCTCTACCTCCAGATATTATTTATTGATTCGAGAAAAAGCTCTAGAGCAGAACTGCAAAGACATTGCAGGAGTTCCCCACAAACACAAATCATATATAAGAGATTTTAGGACTAGAAGGAAGGACTTAGATGTAATAGATTAGAAGATTCTATAAAATGCAGGGATCTCCTAACATTGCCTCAGCACTGGGGCGACAGCTCCTAGTAGAATGTGGTGAAGAAAGTAGAAATTAATATTTCAGAAGCTTCCATAGACATGTTGATGAACACCCTACATTTTTTTTAAAGAATTATTTTTATGTAACTTTATTTATTTTAATTTGACCAGAGAGGGACAGAATGAGAGAGGGAAAGTGAGAGAGCAAGCCATCAGGTCAGGGACTCAAACTGCAGTGAGCCATGTGGGAGTCCAGCGCCCTTAACTACCATGCCACCTGCCAGCCCTGAGCACCCTACGTTTTGAAGTGAGCCAGGTAGGTACCTGTCACAGATGCATGCACCATTAAGCCTGAGGAATTGGGAAAACTAGACATGTCAGATGAGATGAAAGCAAGTGCAGGACTATAGGTGATATGTTAATGTGAATTCAGGAAAAGAATGCCTAGCCCTGTGGGACCTGCAGTTAGTGTAATGGCTATGTCGCTGGACTCCCATGTAGTCAACCGCGGTTCAAGTCCCAAACCCAGTGGCTTAAACTCATGCCGGGCGTGTGTGCATGTGTGCCCGGATCCTAAGAGGACCAGAGAGGGACAGAATGAGAGAGGGAAAGTGAGAGAGCAAGCCATCAGGTCAGGGACTCAAACTGCAGTGAGCCATGTGGGAGTCCAGCGCCCTTAACTACCATGCCACCTGCCAGCCCTGAGCACCCTACGTTTTGAAGTGAGCCAGGTAGGTACCTGTCACAGATGCATGCACCATTAAGCCTGAGGAATTGGGAAAACTAGACATGTCAGATGAGATGAAAGCAAGTGCAGGACTATAGGTGATATGTTAATGTGAATTCAGGAAAAGAATGCCTAGCCCTGTGGGACCTGCAGTTAGTGTAATGGCTATGTCGCTGGACTCCCATGTAGTCAACCGCGGTTCAAGTCCCAAACCCAGTGGCTTAAACTCATGCCGGGCGTGGGTGCATGTGTGCCCGGATCCTAAGAGGAGAATGGAGGAGAAGGGATTGCGGCGTGGCCATCCCCCCCCGGGGGAGTGATTTCTGGCTTCTAACTCTCTGTCTCTCTCAGTCTTTCTGGTGAGCACACGCACTCTATAGCAAAAACCTCTCCAAAAAAAAAAAAAGCCTAGCCCTTGCTGTCTGTAAGCCTTGGGAGTGTTGCAGATGTGACAAGAAGTGAGTGTGTTCCTTGTTCCCGCCCCTGAAACTGCTGTGCTCCTTAAGGGTTTTCAAAAGTTCATAGAAAAATAGAATTAAAGTACAAATTTATTTTGGTACAAAGAAGAAATTTGAAATCCATCCTATTTTTCTTAATACACATTGTCCATGAACTTTTTGAAGAGCCCTTGCACAGACTAATAATCATTAATAGGCCCTCATGTTCCCTGAAGGTTTTTTCCCCTAGTCCCATGGGGTAAAATATGTGTCTAATTTCCACCCTCACCTCCTCCTCATGCTCAAAGCTCAAAAAGGGTCAAGTAGTTTCTTTTGCTGTTCACTGTGACGATCGGGTGAAGTCTGTGGGTAATGGTTCTTCTGCGATGTCTTCTCTTTTTTTTGGGGGGTAGAGATTTTCGCTATAGGGCTTGCCAGACAGAGAGAGACATAGAGACAGAAAGCGAGAAATCACCCCCCCCGGGGGGGGTGGTCACGCCACAATCCCTTCTCCTCCATTCTCCTCTCGGGATCTTGGGCACACACGCACACGCGCCCGGCGTGAGTTTTAAGCCACCGGGTCCAGGACTCAAACCACGGTCGACTACATGGGAGTCCAGCGACATAGCTATTATGCTAACTGCTGGTTCCCTGCGATGTCTTCTCTTGATACTTTCCTGTGTCGCCCCTCCCAAGTCTCTTCCGCCACTGCAGTCCAGCTGTTAGAATTTCAGCTGCACTGATGGGAATGTCCAGGTCTCGGTACGTCCTTACAGAAGTGACCATGACTTTGACTTGGAAACCTTCAGGCTTCCCTAAATTTCCAAGGAACGTAATACTCTACTTTGTGTCAGTTTTTTCGCTGTGAAATGACTAGTATATTATATGGAATAGTGTACATTCTTCTGGCAAATTACCTGACGTGAGCATGAACAGAATATAGTAGTTAGTACCTATGACTTAGTATAGTAATGCTTTTAGGGATTCGAACTCTGTCCACTAGGAGTCTCTTTTTATTTTTAAATAATTATTTATTTTTATTTATCATTATTATTATTATTATTTAATTTGCTATAGGGCACATGCACTTACCAGAGAGAGACAGAAAGAAAGAGAAAGTGAGAAAGCAAGTCACTGGTCCTGGAATGGAACCATGGTCAACCCTAACTACCACGCTACCTGCTCACCCCAGGAATGTTTATTTTGAAAAATACTGATATTAATATTATCAATTCAGCTTTTGTTTTTGTTTGTATGTTTGAATAAATGATTTACTTTATTAGGACTTGCATCCATCAATACATATTTTTGTATCTTTATTTCTGAAATAGAGAAACATATTAATCAGGCTCTGAAAAACAGCTCTTACAAGTGTCTGGCCCCATGTTAAAATTGAACACAAGGGAAATAGAAGCTTATATAAAGCAGTTAGAGTGGAAATCCTCCTCACCAAGGTCCTCTCCTTCACCTCCCCAACAAACTTCTTGATCACCCCGTACCTTTTCTGACCATCTATTATTGCACTTATGAAATTGTGTAGTACTGTCTAGATCATCAGCTTCTCCATAGATTTACTTTAGTCATCTGGCCCCAAGCAGTAGAGTGGATCTCTGTTTACCAGCTGTATGATATTGGACAAGTTACTTTAAAAAAAAAAAATCCATGTAATAGTCACAGAGTTGTTAGGTGGGTTGAATACAGATTTTTTAAAGTATTAGGAGAGGGGCAGCAGGTGGCATAGTGGTTAAGGTGCTGGACTCCCACATGGCTGATTGCAATTTGAGTCCCAGACCTGGCTGCTTGCTTTCTCTCACTCACTCACTCACTCACTCTCCATCTCTTTCTGAAATGCCAGTAGTATCTTTCTTTGAGAACATTGGTAGCTCCTAGGTTCTTTCCTCTACTTAAATTTAAAAACCAATTTTTTACAAAATTAATATAACATTCCATAAAACCGACATGCACAGAAGATCATGCCATGTATGTGCAGAGCATACACCAGGTTGAAAATCTCCACATGTACATTCTGCCATGTTGTGTCACTCTCTCTCGTGTGTTGTATAAATTTTCCTTAAGTTAACATAGTACGTGTGTTCCAAGTGTGTTACTTTAGAGTTCTATTTAGCTATCCAAAGTTTAAGATTTGTGGTGTTGAAAAGTTCTTGAACTCCTAAATGTACAAAGATTGCATTTGATAAACAGGAAGCCTAACCAAATTATATATATCTAAGAGGTTAAATAGCCTTGTTAGGAATAATGCATGTGAAACTCAGATATTACTATTTAAAATAAGACAGTGAAAGTAAAAATACAAAAACAGGATGGTAACCCTGGTACATACAATTAGTGAAATAAAGATCATTAAGCACATTTATTTTATAGTACTTTACAGCAAAAAGAATGTATATTCAGTTTATCAGAGTCTTACATAAAAATAAGAAATATACACTTTATGAGAGAAGAAGAGGGCCAGTTCCATGTCCTGATGGATGAGACAGCCAGATCTCACATGACCAATCATGTGGTTTGAGTCTCAGACCCAGTGGTCCAGGAGTGAGTAACATGCCATGCACAGGTGTGCATATGTGCCCAAAATCCCCAAAGGAGGGAGAGATGGGGGAGAAGGGATGGTGGTGTGACCATTCCCCATGGGGGTTGCTTTCTTTTCTTATTCACTCTATTTCTCTCTGGCTAGCACACATCATGCCCTCTAACATCCTAGCATCAAAAAAAGAAAAAGAGAGAGAGCGCGAGCAAGCATGGGTAATGAGGAAAGCTTGGTGCATTCTTTTTATAGTTTTGGCCTCCCTTTATCTCCCACTGAGGCCAACATGATTGATACTGGGAAAGACAAAGCAAATGAGCAGTCGTGTCTTTTCCTTTCCTGTCACTGTAGCTCACTGTTTAACACTCCCTTACCAGTCTCCCACCAGTCCCCTCTGCCTTAAACTCACTAGACTCTTTTCTTTGTATTTCTTGATAACAGTTGAATGAGACCCACTTCTATGAGTACATCACAGGGGAAGGGACTGGTAACAAGGAGTGGTGATAGTAAAACGTCCACAGCGACTTAGGATCAAAACCCATTGAGTATCATCATCAGGCAACAGGTGAAAAGGACCATTTAGTTCAGTGTCCTTCAAACTGCTGGTTGTGAAGCACGCATTTTCAAAATGGAATACAGTAAAATACGATGGAAAAGACCAGTGGACATTATACAGATCCTTAGCTGGAACTGGGTATGACTTAATACCACAAGCGGTGATATGAGAGAGAAAGTAGAAAGGGACCAAGCGCATCCACACGTTGGCTCAGGCAGGGTGGTTCTGCTGCTGCTCACTGCTGTCTAGTTTGGCATTATGATATTTATAACATAAGAGTTCATGTAAGGACAGTTTGTTTCATATTGACATTATTAGCAGCCACTTATCAAATGAAGGGAAGGGCAGGGTTTTTCTAAGTTTATTATTTTAAATTCATGGTAGAGAGTGTATACATGCAACAGACACAGAGACATACATCCACACCCTCCACAAGGCCCCATCATGCCATCATCCCTCCTCACCCAACTTCCAGTTTGTTAGGATCCTGGGCGCTGGTATGTTTAGCATTTCAGGTCAACCTGGCCATATGAAAATTTCGACCTTTTAATGAAAGTGTTAAGATTTTCCATTGAGTTTTGTCTGTAAATATTTTTGGCTCAATTAATGGTAGTTATTATTTATAATACTTTGAGTTTCCTATTGTTTCCACAAGTAACTTCAAACTTAGTGGCTTAAAAGAATATAAATTTATTATTTTACAGTTCTGTAGGTTAGAAGTGTCACTTGGGTCTCACTGGGCGAACATGGAGGTGTCAGCTGGCTGCATTTCCTTCTAAAGATCCTAAGGAGGATTCAGTTCCTTGCCTTCTCAAACTTCTAGAGGATGACCACATTCCCTTACTCATGAACCTCTGCCTCCATTTTCACAGCTAGCAATGTCAAATTTCTTTGTCCCTTTATAGCAGCCACATAGGAATCAGAAAGATTCTTTTTAAAAAATTAATTTAAAAAAATTTACATGCAATCACTGTGTGTTTATTTTATAAAAATTATTTATTTAATTCCACTTGTTACTATTTTTTAATTTGACCAGACAGAGAGAGAGAAAGAAAGGGAAAGTGAGAAAGCAAGCCACTGGGCCTGTGACTCAAACCATGGTCAGCCATTTGGGAATCCAGCACCTTTAACCACCACACCACCTGCCAGCCCATCACTATGTATTTCACATTGTACAACATTGCTTTTTCCAGCATAAACACAGTGCACATCAGTCAAGACAAAGACATTACCATCCACATTATCATTAAATGAAATAACTTTTCGTTTTTGTGTCAATTAAATATATCTTTTTCCCCCTGTAACCCTCTCTCTTTCTATTACTCACCCCCATAATACCACTATCCTTACTATCTCTAGTATATATAGTTGTCCTCCCTAGTACTATATCTTCTAAACTTTGAGTTTCTGCTATAGAGCACAGACATTTGGTGTATATATTTAGTAGGGACATACAAAGTTTGTCTTTCATAATCTGGCTTGCTTTGCTTAGTATTAAGTCTTCTATATTCATCTACTTTGTACCAAATCTCAGGGTCTCATTGTTTTTTTTGTTGTTGAGAGGTTTTTGCTATAGGGTGCGTGCGGCGCATGCTCTCATCAGACAGACAGAGACAAAGAGACAGAAAGCGAGAAATCCCCCCCCAGGGATGGCCATGCCACAATCCCTTCTCATCCATTCTCCTCTCGGGATCTTGGGCACGCACGCACATGCGCCCAGCGTGAGTTTTAAGCCACCGGGTCTGAGACGCAAACCGCGGTCGACTACGTGGGAGTCCAGCGACATAGCCATTATGCGAACTGCTGGTCCCCTGGGTCTCATTGTTTTTTTTTTTTTTATGGCTGAGTAGTATTCCATAGAGTACATATGCCGTAGTTTTTCAATCTATTCATCTATTTTTGGACATTTGGGATTCTTCTCTTTTAATAACCCCTGTGATTTCACAGGTCCTACCCAGATCATCTGAAAAACCTTCCTATCTCAGGACCAGAAGTTAGCGTAATGACTGTGTCACTGGACTCCCACGTAGTCGACCGCGGTTTGCGTCTCAGACCCGGTGGCTTAAAACTCAGGCCGGGTGTGTGTGCGTGCGTGCCCAAGATCTCAAGAGGAGAATGGAGGAGAAGAGATTGTGGCTTAGCCATCCCCCTTGGGGGGTGATTTCTCACTTTCTGCCTTTCTGTCTCTCTGTCTCTCTGTCTCTGTCTCTGGCAAGCGCACGTGACCTATAGCAAAAACCTCTCCCAAAAAAAAGCTTCCTATCTCAAAGTCTTTACCCTTCATCACATCTGCAGAATCCACTTTGCCCTGTTAGATAACATATTCACAGTTTCTGGGGATTAGAATGGAGACATTTATTCTGCATACCATGGTTGTCTATATTGACTCTTATTTATTTATTTATTTTGCTATAGAGCATGTGTACTAATCAGTAAAAGAGAGAAAGAAAGGGAGAAAACACCCCTTGGGGGGATGACTGCACCACAATCCCTTCTCTTCCATTTTTCTCTTGGCATTTTGGAGATACATGCACTCAGTGTGATTTTCAAGCTACTGGGCCCAGGATTTGAACCTCAGCCATGTGGGATCCAGCCACTTTAAACCATGTCTCCAGATGGTCCCAGCTCATGCTTTAGAAATAAGTTTGTGTTGGGTGCCAGCAGTTGGCGTGATGGTTGGGGCATTGGACTCCCACATGGCTGGCAGTGGTCCAGAGTCCTGGACCGGGCGGCTTGCTTTCTCACTTTCCCTCTTTCTCTTGCTCTGTCCTCTGGTCAAATTAAAATAAGCACATAAATAAATAAAATAATTCTTTTAAAGAAAAAAAAAGTTTATTTTAAATAGTAAGTAAAATGTGTATAGATACGAAAAAAAATCATGAAAGTTGTATTCAAATGACAAAATTTGGGAAACTGTTCACCTAGGAGACAGCCCAGTGCCAGGAAGGAGTGGTGTGCAGGCCAGAGAGCCAGGAGAGACCCCCCAACCCAACCCCAGATGGCTCTGCAGCATCCAGCTGGCTCGTTCCAGGGCTCTTGCCACATGTGTCAGCTTCCTCATCCTAAAGAGAGGGATCTCACCAGACAGGATGTATCCAAAGGTTTCTTCAGCAACAATTTACTAATTCTGTCCAAATAGATATTTATGTTATGAATTTAAATGTCAGAGCCAAGCACAGTATGAAATAGTACAATATGTCATAAATGATTCAAACACCGAAACACTGGTTCTCTCGTCAATACTGCCTTCCCTAATGTACTTGTTAGTCAAAACTGTGGAGCTTTGGCTGACTATTTAAAGGATTGCTATCATACTCATTAAGGGTTGTCTCACTAGGGTTAGATATCCATTTTCCTTTTTTCTTCCTTTGGTTATATCAATAAATACCATTTTAAAAAAGTTGTCAGAGGGTATAGGCACTCACCAGAGAGAGACAGGGAGAGAGATGGAGAGAGAAGGAAAGTGAGAAAGCACCCCTCATTGGGGACTGGTCCTGCTAAAATTCCTTCTCTTCTATTTCTACATCCTGTTGGGATTTGGGGCACACATGCACACATGCCCACTGTGGCTTTCTTTTTGCCTTTTAAAGAATTATTTTATTCTATTCATTATTATTTTTTAAATTTGAAGAGAGAGAACGTGAGAAAGCAAGCCACCAGGTCCAAGATTCAAACCGTGGTCGGCTATGTGGAGGTCCAGTGCCTTAACCACCATACCACATGCTGGTCTCCTGCAGTAGGTTTTTCAAGATGCTGCAGCAGGGATTTGAACTGTACAGTCAGCCATGTGGGATCTGGCTCCCTTAACCACTCCGTTATGGGGCCACCCCAATAAGTACTGTTTCACAGTGATAGGTGCTTATTATGGCTACACACATTAAACACCTTAAGGTTGTTCTCAAACTTAGAAAGTGCTAGAAAAGCAGAGGATAGATAGTTGGTGGAACTGGTGATTTCTTTGTTTTTTGTTTTGTTTTGTTTTGTTTTGTTTTAATTTGCCAGAGGGGAATATGTGCTCACTGGATAGAGATGGGGAGTGGAGGGAAGCACCCTCTATGGGAGGGTCATGCCTCAGTCCCCTCTCCTTCATGTCCCTCCTTTCAGGATTTTGGAGGCTTGCTCTCTCTCTCTCTGCCTCTAGCATGTTTCTTAAGACTTCAGGTCCCCATGGTCAGCCATGTAGGATCCAGCCACTTCACACATCAGGTCATGGGCTGACCCAGGTTCGATGGTTCTTCACACATTCCTCAAATACACAATTATTTTTCATTATTAGTTTTATTGTAGGGTGTGTGCACTTGCCAGATAGACTGAGGGCGAGGTGTGTGTGAGAAATCACCCTCCTGAGGGGTTGCCACACTGATGCAGTCCTTCCTCCTCCATTTTCTTCTTGGGATTCTGGGTACATACACACATGCACCTGGTGTGATTTTTAAGCTGCTAGGTCTGGAACTTGAACCATGCTGTCAGCCATGTGGGATCCAGCACCTTAACCTCCATCCCACTTGATGGGCCCTCAAATAAACAATTACATTGACCTTATTTAACTTTAAGGGGAGTGATACCTATAGTGGTCTTGAAAAAATAAGGTTATTTCAATTCCAATAAGTCTTAGTGACTTTTCATTTTTTTCTTTCTTTCCTTCCTTTTTTAAATTTGCCAGAGGGTGTATGTGCTCACTGGGAATAGAGAGAGATAGAGAGAAGAGAGAGAGAAAGCGAGAAAGCACCTCTCTCCACGGGGAATGGTCCTGCTGCAGTCCCCTTTCCTCCATCTCTCTCTCTCCCGCTGGGATTTTGTGCATGCTTGCACATGTTGCCGGCATGTTTTTATCATGCTGCCAAGTCCGAGACCCAGACCGCAGAGTTAGCCTTGTGGGATCCCGCTCACAGAACCACTAGGCAAGCCCAACCTTTTGTTCTTTTAATTAATACTGTGTACTAAAGAGGTTATTTTGTTCCTTTTTCCAAAAAGAAAAAAATTCAAGTTTTGGTATTTTTCCTAAAATAAAATCAATTTTGTCCTGAAATACAGTTTTAAAAATGGAAAATCTCTCTATTTCCTTTGATTGCCTCATAAATAACAGGAGTTTCATAGCAGCTCTCCTGTCTCTTCCTCCTCCACCCTTTCCCCCCTTTCCCATTGTGCCAATCACAGGTGGATGCTCAGTATCACGCCACAGCACAGGATAAATAAGCTTGGAAGGTTTCCTAGCAACATACTGTTCTGGGAACCCGCTCTGTTTCCCTGAACAAGATGAAGCCAAACATCCTAGCCTCTCAGCCAGATTGGAAAGCATTAGCTTTTTGAGGGTATTTAATGCAGTAAAAGAAAATTTCACTTTGAAATGAGCTTCTTAACATAAATAACAAAATTGACTTTTAAAAAGGACACTCTTTCACAAAAACCCCACTCAGTAATGTTTAAAATGTTAAAGTATGGTTTTAGAAGAATTCTCTAGGAATAAACTTGCAATATGCAATTCAGTTATTGGTGAATGCGTGCATTTTAGAACCATGGAGAAAATACTTCCACACAGGATGATACTCACTGCTACCCAGTGGTATGGAATTCCAGTTCAGAAAACACTGAACTACTTCCCACGGGGTAGGTGAATGGCTGCTGGGGTAGGTGCCCTTCTCACAGTACCTTTAGCTGCTCCCTTGACCCTGCTCCTGGGGATACATTTAAGACACTTTGTCACTGCTTCAAACACTGAGACTTCTTTCCTTTATTTCCTCAGCTCCACTGGCTATTTCAGTGCTAGTAATTGCCACTTCATCTTGAAAGTCTATTTTTGGTTCTCTGAGTATATATGATTAATGCATATAGAGAAAATAAAACTAAGGAAGCCGAGGCTGCTGTCAAATCAAGAGAAATGGTGCCTTGTTCTCTTCGGGAAAGATCAGGCGATCTTTCCCATGCTTATCTAATGATCCGTGAGGCCGCATGTTTGGCAGGTGGCACCTTCCTTTCTGCTGCGCTCCAGTTGGTCACAGTGTACGCTCCAGTTGGTCACAGTGTACGGCTGAAGGTCTCTGGAGGTGGAGTAATAAAGGATCCGTGTTTCTCATGACAGAATTCAGCTGTGCTTTTGCAATTCAGTTACACCCTGGGAAATGTCCTTACTTCTTGTTCAACTGGTGAGACAATCCCCCGTCAACCAGATGAACATTCTCATAATGCGGTAAACGAATGTCTTGCGTTGCCTGTCAGGTTTGCAGAGCTTGTGCAACTTCCCAGTATGGGCAGAAGCAGATCTTTTAAGTACTTCCCAGTGCCGCTGTTGGGAAAAGCAAAATAGTTAGAATAAGACAGGGAATGACACTGGGTGTCTTTATTTTTTATTTAACAAATTGCCCAGATTCCAGACAATTGAAATTGTCTTTTCCCCAGAAAACTGTAAGTTCATTTTACTTGAGCCCTTTCTGTTGTCTTCTCTCACGCATGTATGTAAAGTTTCTAAATACAGCATGTGTTGCTTAACACCAGGGATGCATTGTGAGAAATGCGTCATCAGGTGATTTTGTCATTGTGTGAATGTTGAGTGTATCTACACAAACCTAGATGGTATCACCCACTACACAGCCTCTATGGTGCAGCCTGTATGCTCCTCATGGAAACACAGTTGTATGAGGGGGGTCTATACAAAGTTCATTGAAAATGCATAGTATGAAAAAATTATGCATGGATTTCAAATATTTTTGCATGAAAATAAACTCATACTTTAGTTCCATTTTTTCATAAGTTTTTTTTGAAGTCCCCTTGTTGTATGAGGCCCCTTCAGTTGTTGACTGAAACCTCATCATAAGTCCCATGACCACCATATTTTGAATGCCACAAGAAACAATCTGTTAAAGACATAAATATGGGCTAAATAAACTTTTAAAAAAATCTTTTTCACTTTTCCCCTCCCTCTCACATTAGTTTTCTCATTAGAAAACAAAACAAAACAAAAAATTAAACTTTAGTTTGTCATATGCAACAGAGAAAGTTATAATGCATTAATTTTTTTTAAGGAGAGATTTTTGCTACAGGGTGTGTGCACCCACCAGAGAGACAGAGAGAAAGTGAGAAATCACCCCCCTAGAGGGGATGGTACTTCTGCTCTATTCTCTGGGGATTTGGGGCACTCACTCTGGCAAGCCCTGTGTGAGTATCAAGACACTGGGTCCAGGACTTGAACCAACCATGATCAGTCATCTGGGAGTCCAGTACCCCAATCACTACATCATCTGCTGACTCTTCATAATACATTAATTTTGATATAATAGTTTAAAGAACAATTTAGGGCCAATTTGTGGTGCGCTGGTTAAGGCAACTGGATCCCACATGACCAACTGCCGTGGCTTGGAAAAACACATTGGGTGCATGTGTGTGCATGCTCAAAATCCTGACAGGAGGGAAAGATGGAAGACAGGACATTGTGGCGTGACCATGCCCCATGAGGTGGGCTGCTTTCTTGCTCTTCCCCCATCTATTTCTCTGTGTCTTACAGGCAAGTGCATGTGCCCTCTGGAAAATATTTTTAATTTAAAAATTTCCATGAACCAGGCATTGTTTTAGAAACTTATCTATATTATATCATTTAGTTCTTGCAACAACCAATATGAGGTAGAAGTTCGTTTACCTGCCATTTTACAGATGAATAAACTGAGGCTAAGAGAAGTTAAATACCTGTTTTCTGAAGGATTACGTATCTAGAAAATGAGTAGTGGGAATTCAGAACCTGGTCTACCTTCTGTCAAATTCTATGACCTTTATATTTGTTTGTTTTTAGAATTCTAAGATCCTGTAAGATTCTAGTCTTTTTTTTTTCCAGAAAATAATTAGCTGTTGTTTTTTGAGAATGACATAATTTTACCATGATATAGATTATTTCTCTCAACGGTTTTCTGTTATCTCATACAGCACAATGGTCCTTTGTGTTTTTGAGTTTTCAGTGTTAAACTTTAAAATTATGTCTTTGTATAATATCACTATTTTTTAAAATAGGGCTCAATTTTTTATTTCTATAAAGTAATAATTTTTATTTTCAATATGATAGATGGCTATGAGTGAATTACACTCTAAAATAGTTCAAATGAATGGCACTATTAAATACATTAACAAGAAAAATTATGACAAAATAGAGTACTGTAAAACAGGTAGACAGTGTTTTTGTAAATAAAGTTTTATTGGAACATGGCTTGCTCATTTGTTTTATGTTACCTGTGACAACTTTTGTGCAATCATAACAGAGTTGAATGGTTGCAGCTTAGATTGTATAGCCAGCAAAACCTAAAATATGTGTCTGAACCTTTTTAGGAAAAGTTTGCCAATCCCTGTTCTAGAGTCTAGATTTGTCTCCTAACTTTGAGTTGGGCATGCACCTTTACAGTTCCAGAAAAGTAATTGGGAAGCACATCAGACCATTTTTGCCCTAACTGATGTTCTGATCTACCATGTTTTTTCTCTAATCCCTGCAGGTACCAACCAAGAAGCTGAAGAAATATGAGAAAGAATATCAGGCCATGCGGGAGAGCCAGCTGCAGCAGGAAGACCCAATGGACAGATACAAGGTATGGAAGACACTCTGTCAGGGCAAAGCACCTCCCCCCTAAAACAGCAGCTGTGCAAGTTCAATTCCCACCGTTCCTCCTTGATTGGGTTAGATGCTCTCTGGCCATCCTAATTATCCAGGTATGTTTTCATTTCAGGAGATTCCCAAATAGCCAACCATAATATTTCTTTTCTTTCAGTTTGTATATTTGTAGGTAACTCCAGCTGTTGCATTTATACTGGGAATCTTCATAAGAAGCTGAGAGAAAGAGAGGGAAAAAGAAAGTGTCTTTCTACTTTCAAAAATGAGGAAAATGGCAAAGTACTGTTTAGCTGTGCATGGTCACATCCACAAAGACTTGTAGAAGGTGACCTGTTCCAAGACTGACACAAGGATGTTTCCATCTTACCTCTGTCTGTAGCAAATGTTGAAAATACAAACTAACTCAGGAGGAAAAATAAAAAGCACAAAGGTGTATCCAGCATGTTAATGGTATTTGTTGCAACATTTATTTCCACACATGAATTTATGAATAATAATGACGTTTGACTACGTTATGCTGTTTTAGAATAAAAATGATGAGTTCATTATCAATTAATTTTGGAATTCTTTTTTAAATTGAGCCATTTACAAAGATAGGTCTTTTCAGTGATAATTAGTAAACTATTCCCAAGATATGATGTCAGGAAATATGACTTCTAATTTATCTTTCTCAGTTGAAATATTTGTTTCTCTTCAACATGTTTTAGTTCTTCATCCAGACACATGTAGTTGCCCACTCCACATCACTACACCGCGACGAAAGAATGTTTTGTTTTCAGCCCTGAGCACCAATGCCCAATCGTGCTGTCTGGATAAGTACTGAGGGGCATTATTAATGCAGCCCCCACCATGCGGTGGCTCACAGCTGTAACTAGGGTCACCTGTGTGTGGTCAGAAAGCTGGATGACGGCAGTACTGTCACATGGGACAGCATCTCTGTTGCTGAGTTGAAGAGCACAGGCGGTAACAGGAGAGCACAGTGGGAAGTGTGGATTTTGTAGCCAGACAGTCCTGATCTTAAATCTCAGCTCTATAAAAACAGAAGCACAGGATTTGGAGTCCAAGCTGGGGTTTTTAATCCCTGTGCCATGGTTCAGCATCTTGCACCAGTTAGTGCACCTCTTTCTTATCTGTAAAATACACAGTGCACACAGTCCCTCAAAGGTGGTTGTGAGCATGAAGGCCTTGTAGGTGAAACGCTCAGCACATAGTTGGTGTCCAGCAAAAGTTGCTATTAGTTTTCGAAGTTTTTAGTACCGTGAACTACTCAAGTATTGCTAAAATAATCTCTCTCCTTAAGTGAGTTTGTCCTTCACGGATCTTCCTCATATTTCTCCCAAACAGTGCTACTCAGTAGTTGACAACAGTATATTTCTCCCCTTGTTTATAGAACTGGCTCAAGAAGTGATCATAAAATGCCACATATTGCTATAGTAGCTGACCGTTCACAGATAAAGTGCTCATAGATAAGGTTTGAAGACCATCTCTATCACCACTCTCCCCTCAATTAAACCAGTTTTAACATGGGTTATATAGCATGCTGCTTTGAAGAGGCTTAAAAGTAATAATTATTAAATAATATTGAAGATCCAAAATGAAGCTCTCTGACTGCTTGTGTCATTCAAAGTTTTTTATTACTGCTGTCATGAATAAAATGTGTGAAGAGTGCTTAGAAATCTAAGAGAGGAGAAGCTAAAGACCAAATATGTACGTTTAAAATAAGGCTGGGACTAAATATATCATTGTGTCTTAACTCTTTTTTTTTTCTGTCAAAGCAGATGTGTATACATAAAGAGTAAAATGTGTATGTTTTAAAAAGTGTTTCTAACATGTAAGGTAATCAGTGTGTTTAGTTTTTATTGAGGGATCAAAGTAGAACTTTTTTGTTGTTTTGAAAATAGATTACTTTTGGGGCCAGCAGGTGGCAAGGTGGTTAAATGCAATGAACTCCCATGTGGCCGACTGTGGTTCAAGTTCCAGACCTGGTGGCTTGCTTTCTCATTTTCCCTCTCTCTCTGTCTCTGCTTCTCTCTGGTCAAATTAAAATAATAATAATGATAATGAATAAAATTAAGTAAAATAATTATTTATAAAAAAAGAAAACATTACATTTAAGTTCAAGTGTTGTAGCTTATTTGTATATATCACCCTCTATAGTTACTGGATTATCTAGAAAGTCATGATGCACTTTTGCATAGAAAAATACATCATTACTTTCCTGACAATCTAATATTTCTTTTAGATTATTGTAATAGTTTGTCAATATGTCACCTAATAAACTATATGTGTAGCAAAGTTATAGTCTTCAAATAATATTTTCAAGGTGGCAATTGACAGTAGTTTCCAATCATCAACAGATTTTGTCTTTCAGATGAATTATTTAATTAAAGTAGCAAAATGCCTTAGAAATACCTTTTAACATTTTATGAATTGAATCCTATCAAGAATAAGATCTTTTTTTGGGGGGAGGGATTTTTTTTGGATCAAAGTAGAACTTTTTTGTTGTTTTGAAAATAGATTACTTTTGGGGCCAGCAGGTGGCAAGGTGGTTAAATGCAATGAACTCCCATGTGGCCGACTGTGGTTCAAGTTCCAGACCTGGTGGCTTGCTTTCTCATTTTCCCTCTCTCTCTGTCTCTGCTTCTCTCTGGTCAAATTAAAATAATAATAATGATAATGAATAAAATTAAGTAAAATAATTATTTATAAAAAAAGAAAACATTACATTTAAGTTCAAGTGTTGTAGCTTATTTGTATATATCACCCTCTATAGTTACTGGATTATCTAGAAAGTCATGATGCACTTTTGCATAGAAAAATACATCATTACTTTCCTGACAATCTAATATTTCTTTTAGATTATTGTAATAGTTTGTCAATATGTCACCTAATAAACTATATGTGTAGCAAAGTTATAGTCTTCAAATAATATTTTCAAGGTGGCAATTGACAGTAGTTTCCAATCATCAACAGATTTTGTCTTTCAGATGAATTATTTAATTAAAGTAGCAAAATGCCTTAGAAATACCTTTTAACATTTTATGAATTGAATCCTATCAAGAATAAGATCTTTTTTTGGGGGGAGGGATTTTTTTTGGCTATAGGGCGCGTGTGCTCGCCAGAAAGGCAGAGAGAGACAGAAAGTGAGAAATCTCCCCCCAGGGGGGATGGCCACGCTGCAATCCCTTCTCCTCCATTCTCCTCTCAGGATCTTGGGCACACATGCACATGCACCCGGCGTGAGTTTACGCCGCCAACCGTGGTCGACTACATGGGAGTCCAGCGACATAGCCATTAACGCTAACTGCTGGTCCCAAGAATAAGATCTTGATCCTGGAAATGAACACTTTATAATTCATAGATCTTGGACGAGAAACCCAGTTCATAGAATTCTTAAGAATAACTAAGATATTTGAGGACTCTGAATGAAAACTTGCACCATTTTGGTGACAGCTTCTCTTCAAACATGAGAATCCTTAACTGCTTAAAATGTTATTTTGACCTCATAGCTTGCCATGTGGCAAGAGAGTTATGAAGGCTGTAGCGTTTAAAACAAACAAACAAAGCCCAGCAGTGTCATATAATAAGATATTCTAACAGAAGGTCCAGTCATCGTAGCATGTTCTAGTCATTGCTGACAACCAGGCTGAGGCTACATTGGAGGCCCAGGTGTGATTCTCGGCCTACCGGAAAAGCCAGACGTGTTGGCATGCACCTGTAGTCCCAGCTACTCAGCAGGCTGAGGCAGGAGGATCATGTCATATTGAGATCCTGTGTAGAAGAACCCAAACCAGAACAAAACAACATGCACACATACACACACGTGTGCTTGTGCACATATAGACATGGTCATCTAAGAGATATTTCAGTTAGATGCTTTTTCTCTTAGGCATGGCAGCATACATAAAAAGGCCTTTGCAGAGAAGTCACAGATTGCATCAAAGATCTAACAGTATAAACGTGGCTCTCAGAAGTCACATTTCTTGGGGCCAGCAGTTGGCTTAATGGCTAGGTCACTGGACTCCCATGCAGCCGACTACAGTTCGAGTCCCGGACCCACTGGCTTGAACTCATGCCCGGTGTATACGTGTGCATGCCCAAGATCTTGAGAGGAGAATGGAGAAGGGATTGTGGCATGGCCATCCCCCCTGGAGGGGGTGATTTCTCAATGTCTGTCTCTCTGTTTCTCTCTGTCTTTCTGGTGAGCACATGAGCCCTGTAGCAAAAACCTCTCAAAAGAAAAAAATGTACATTTCTTGCTTTATCTATCTAAACATTAGTTTTTTGTCTGTCTTTATGACATCTGTATTCTCAGGTTAGATCACACACTAACCTCCAGCATTTCAGTTTCAACCACAAAGAAAGAGATGAAATAGTGTTAGTATAAATTTAAATTTTAAAAACTTAAACATAACTAAAATGTTCCACAGATTGGTAGGGGTCATGGTTGCACAACCTTGTGAATATACCAAAGTTGTCGAATTACACCTTTTGAAACCGTAGACTTTATTGTATGTGTATCTCCAAAAAAAAACAAAAACCAAGCCCCCAAGCAAAATGTTCCAGGCAGCTTGGCACCTAGCCCATCATCATGAGCCCCACATCACGCAGAGGTACACATGGAGAAGCCATACTTGAGGGAGGGAGATCTTCCTATCAAAATTGGAGCTCAATAACTGTTGGTCCTAGGTGTACCCATGTTTACAGGGGAAAGGCCAACAGTAGTGGTGGTAGTGTGTTTGTTTTCAGTGATGTCCTTTAATTTCCAGATAAAATATATGTTGTACTTACATACATACTTATCACATACAGACACATATGTATTGGATCATCAAAAAAGTCATGATACATTTTTGCATAGAGAAACATAGAAAAATACATCATGGCTTTTTTGACAATCTAATACGTACACAGAAACTACACACATGCACACTCTGCTGTGCCACCTGGCCTTGGCCGGTGGTAACTGCTTACAGCCTCTGGGGTGCTCTTTTTATTTATCTTTGTGATAAGACTCCCAAGAGAAAGAAAGGAAACATTATGGGCAGGATATAGATTTCATACTCTAAACCTCTTTTAGCATCCATGTTAACCCGGGCCTGGCCAAATGTGTGTAATATTCTTTATCTACTCTCATATTTGGGTTTATTTCTTTATTTAAACTAATTAAAATTTTTAGAGTTTTTTTTTTTTTTTTTTGCCTTTGGATACATGTGCTCACCTGAGAGAGAGACAGAGACAGTGAGAGGGAAAGTGAAAAATCACCTCTTGGGGGCAGAATGGCTACACCACAATCCCTCCTCTTTCATTCTCCTCCTAAGATCTTGGTCACATACATGCACCTGGCATGATTTTTAAGCTACCGGGTTTGGGAGTCAAACAGCGGTTGGCCATGTGGAAGTCCAGCAGCATAACAGTTAACACCATCTACTGTCCCCTGTTAATTTATTTATTGAAGCAAAATAAGATTTGGCTGTAGAACTAAATCAAGTACATTTTCATTTTTGTACAGGTCCTCAGAGAACAGACACTCATGGAAAAGCATAGCCGTTTCAGTACATTTTCAAAATTAGTAAGCAAGTCCCCAATAAGCAGTTATTAATTTTAAAAATTGAAATGTTTTCTGTCTCAAAGATGAATTGTTTCCAGGGGAGTTAGATGTTTTTTTGTAGTTATTTGTTTAATTTTATTCATTTTTATTTTAACTTGATCAGAGAGAGTGAGAGAGCCAGACAGTGAGAAAGCAAACCGCTGGTCCAGGACTCAAACCACAATCAGCCATGTGGGAGTTCAGTGCCTCAACCACCATACCACCTACTGGCCCCGGGGAGGCAGGGGGAAGTTAGATTTCTAGTTATGTAATCTATTGAAGATACTGTTTAGAAAACTGCAGGCTTCTGCTACCTTTGGAGGATAGTATGCTTTTTTCATTTAATTAAAGAAGTAGTTGTACCAATGTGGTAGTTAAGGTTTAAAAACCCAAGCTTATTAATTAAAAGCAGTGAATCTCTGAAGTATAATGAAGGTTACCTGTTCTGAGTGGGAAAATCATAGAAAGAATTTGGAATCCTTAAACTCTCTTGGGTTTGGGACACAGGTAGTATTATAAATACAGAATTTCTAATTGGAATGTCTTATCCATGTTCAGTATAATTAAATTTAGAATGTTTAACATCTTTTATGGGGTTAGTTAGATATAGTACATTTTTAAAAATCAAAATGTAATTCAAACAAGAAGAAAAGTACTCATCTAAGTTTACACAGAGTTTTTCTTATACATATTAATTTTTGTAGAGTAATTCTTACTATGTGTAATTTTTAATCAAGCTATTTAAACTAGCTTAAATAGTAAAAAAAAAATACAAACAAAATGTTTGAAGTAAAGATTAATCGTACTTGTATTATTTTGCCACCCTTACATAGCTAATAAAATGAGCCATTATAGCATTTATTTATTCTGACAAATTAAGTTTAAATTATGCTAAATTTCATATCTGTAAAAAAACGAGAAGGCTTCCCCCCTTCATAGTGTAGGAGCCTGCCTTATTCTGGGAAGTCAAGATCAGAGAAGCCATATTTGAAAAATGTTCTTATGTCATTTTCATTCCATTATTTCATTATCGTATTTCCATATCACAGAAACTTGGTTTTTGGAAATATTTATGTATGGAATAGCATGTAGTTAATGAATAGAAAGAGACGAGAGTGGTTTCTATCTGCCTGTGATCAGTTGGTGAGAAGTTTCAGAAGGCTGCCGCTCTCACTCTGAGCTGGGATAAACCAGTGAATGTCTTATTGTGTGGCGGAGAAAAATTCAAGCCTGAGTCCTCTGGAGTCTTCTCAAGCCCTGCAGCAAAAACTGAGCTGGTGGTTCCCACCACTGCTGGTCCGCTGATGTAGTTAAACATGACAAGTTAAACATGAGAGCATAGCAAGTTAAGCACACTAGGAATTTTCAAGTTTGTTTATTGACAATTTTCCAAGTTAATTCTCTAACATTTTTCTTTAATTCTTATAAAGTTTTGTTTCCTATTCAAGTATTACTTACATGTATAAAGTATCACTTACATGAGGAAATTACAGGACACGTTCATGTATCTTTTTCTTCCTTCCTTCCTTCCTTTCTTCTTTTTAATTTGCCAGAGGGCATGTGTGCTTGCTCGAGAAAGACTGAGAGGGAAAGTGAGCACCCTCCATGGGGGGGCGCTGACACCACAGTTCCTTCTCCATTTCTTTCGGAATTTTGGGCACACACGCACAAATGGCACCTCGCATGTTTTTCAAACCGTAGTGTCTGGGACTCAGACCATGCATTTGGCCGTGTGAGATCCAACCACCTCAGCCACCTGCCACAGGTTGGCATGACACTGTTCTTTTTCTACTTCAAATAGACCCCATTTACCTTTTAAAATTTTGATGTATGTGCTAGAATAGCGAAAGAATCTTAGGCTATGGCCTGTGGGCCCAACGTTGCTCACTGCCAGTTTTTATAAATAGTTTTTTTGGCACATCCCCACACCTGTTTGTTTATTTGCTACATATGGCTGCTTTCACAAGGCAGTGGCAGGGTTGAGTAATTTCAACATAGGCCACATGGCCTGTAAAGCCTAAAACATTTACTCTCCGGCCATCTACATTAAAGTCTGCAGAACCCTGTGCTAGAGTGTAATCTAAAATTGTTTCTAGCTGCTGAAAGAAATGTAGCCTGGATTGCCAAATGTCAGTTATTACTGACAAAATTTTGGTTTTAGTTTGACGTTTATAATTTTTAAAATTTCTTCCAGAAAGATAAAATTGGGTGTGATGGACAAAGGAGAGACATATAGACCAGCTTCAGATATCCAGTTTTTCTTTTTCAGATCTTCACTGCCAGATAGTTTAGACATTTAAACATTTCATCTGTAGGCTCTTGTCTTTGTCTGTCAGAAAGACTGCTGAAAATTTTAATACAGTGATTACCAGCTCTCTTAAAAGAGGTATCCAAAAGAAAACGCGGGAGAGCTGACTACATTGTTGCTGATGAAACTACACTGGGCCACTTAGGAAAACATTTTCTCCTGACCCTTAAATGTCTTTAAAAACCTATGCCAAGAATTCATCATAGCAGCAGACAACACACCCAAAATATAGAGCGCAAGTTTATAAAGCCACCTCCTTCCCATCATTTTTTCCTTTAAAGCTTAGTTTCTTTTGAATGCCAATACACATTTTTCTGGTTTCTCATCTTGGAATAAATGACGCTCACCATCCCTTGTGAGGCTTCAGCCAAACTTCAGCCCCCAGATACAAGCCAGAACTGGGCTCTGTCTTCCTTCTGTATTCCCCTGCCCAGCAGTTGCATTCTTTTGTCTGAAGACGAACTATTTTGCAAGTTTTTTGACCTTGTCATATAAGGCACTTCCTTCCACTCAGTTGTAATAGCATGTATCAACAACTCACACCAGAGTTGCTCATAGTTCCCCGAACAGCATTTTCACCAGTCATGCAGACTGCAAATAGCAGGAGGGAGAGGGAGGAGTTTTAGCCTCTGACTCTTCCTGAGTTGAGACTTGCCCACCGCCTGCCTCAAGTATACTTTCTTCTGTGGAGTGTTTGCAGTCACGGAGAGAACGTAGAGTAGGTGACACCAGAGGAAAAACAAAATAGCATTAACAAGGGTCTGTTGATGTTATTGCCGTCTCCTAAATGTATTAGTAGGTGTACAATTTCATTGGATATTCTTTTTTTTTTCAATTGTCTTTGTACCTATGATTGAAAACGGTAGTTGGTCTATGACTTTTGAGGAGGTAAGTTTTTGTTGTTTTTTTTTTTTAATCTATGTACGTCTGTAACATCAGTGTCTGTCTGTTTGAAAAATGCAGTATCCTCCTCCCAAAAGTTACTAACCAAAGTTTCCCAACTTCTATGCAAGAGGGGACAGGGCTAAGGAATGTTGTCATTTACTTTTCGCTCAAATGATGTCAGATGTGTGAGATGGAGTATGCTTCAGACAGTGCCATGTGAGTTTTTAAAGGTTATGTAAGTAGTGTCTCTTCTAAGCTCTTCTGAAAGGCAAGGGAAGCAGTTTGCCTGTTTGATTTATCAGTTCTGAGCTTTTAGCATATCTGTTTGTGTAAGCTTATAGCACCCAAATATCTCAGGCTAACTGAGCTGATTGGGGCCAACTTCTAGTCTCTCTCTGGTGAGTGGCCCTTGCCAAGATTTCGTAATGAACCAAGAAAGTTTGCTATGCTTCCCAAGCCCCTCAGAACTAACCTTTCTCTCCATTCTAGTGTAAAAGCAGACTTACTCTTTAATCAGTTAGTTCTGAAACCAGTTTTGGCTCCTTGGGAAGCACAGGAAAAGATAGCCAAGTGCTGAAATCTCAGTTTACCCTTGGTAAGCTCAGGCAAGTTCTTCTGCGTACAAAATCTCCATCTCAGAAGCCGTGTCCCACTTGGGCACTCATTATTACTGGAGCACTCATGAGGACACCTCACTGCTCCAGGTTTAAACTTTGGAGGACGATACTGCATTTTTGGCCACATGGCTTGCTTGCCCACTTGTCTGTGAGTGTAGAGGATTCTGACACTTCCACTGTCCTGCTTGCTTTGCAGACACTGAGCTGAAGCTTCTTGCTACAGCAAAAGCCAGTAGGCGTGCCCTATAGGCTATTTTGCTTTTTTAGGGACTCCCAGACCCTCAGTTTCTCCCAGAATGTTTCCCACTCTTGCCCCTCCCCCTTTAGCTGTGGGTCCACAAGGAAGGGTTCCAGTTGCAGCAGTAATTGCCCTGAGGTTACCAGCTGGAATTTCAGCTGAGCCCACATCACTTCCTCATACAATAAATACCTGTCCGACATTTATCTCCAATGAGTAGTGAAGTAGCTCCCTGGTACTTTTTAAAGTACTTGAACAAAGTACTTTTGCACCGATACCCTATGACTACCTGGAGATTATTTTAATTCATTAGTAAGCACATAACTCTGTAACCTGAAAAACTGGTAGCTGCAACATTTTCACTTGTGCCCAATTAATGTCATGTAAATAATAGCTACAGGAGCACTTTGTACCGTGGAGTTCTCCAAGTGCAGTTTCAGTAGAAATAGGACACTTCACTCAAGAGTAGGTATTGAAGCAGTCTTATCTTGTCCTCTTGAAAGGATATCTCCAGAAATGAGAAAAATCTCTTCTCCACTTAAGTAGTTGGCCTCGTGAAGCATCATGTTGAAATTGTGCTGGGTATTACTGTTCTTTCCTTACAAGGAGAAAATTACTGAAAAAGTTTCTAAAACCTTTTCTTTTTTCATCTAAACTTTGAAGTGTGTAAGTTGTTTGCATAAAAAAGGGGTAGTGGTTAGATATATCAGAAATAAGGACCTGGTAGAAATGGGGTAACTTTGGCAAAGACTGAAGAATGCAACTGAAAAAGCCCTGGCTTAAAAATGTATATTGAATGGGAACCAGCAGTTAGCGTAATGGCTATGTCATTGGACTCCCATGTAGTCGACCGCGGTTCATGTCCCAGACCCGGTGGCTTAAAACTCACGCTGGGTGCGTGTGCGTGCGTACCCAAGATCCTGAGAGGAGAATGGAGGAGGAGGGATTGAGGCGTGACCATCCCACCTGGGGGGTGATTTCTCGCCCTCTGTCTCTCTGTCTCTCTCTGTCTGGCGAGCGCACATACCCTATAGCAAAAACCTCTCCAAAAAAATTATATATATATATATGTGTATATATATATATACAATGACTATAAATGTATGCTACGAATATGTACAGTCTTTTTAGGAATAACTGGAGAAAGGGTTCCTCGCATGACATTTTTTTTTCTTTGAGCTTTTGCCATAGGGTGTGTGTGCTCACCAGAGAGAGGGAAAGTGAGAAATCAACCCTCAGGTGGGATGGCCATGCTGCAGTCCCTTATCCTCCATTCTCCTCCTAGGATTTAAGGCATGTACAGACATGCACCTGGTGTGATTTTCAAGCCACTGGGTCTGGGTCTTGAACTGTGGTTGATCATGTGTGAGTCCAGTACTTTAACTACCACTCTACCTGCTGGCCCAAGGTAGCATTTTTGAGGAGTTATATTGGTCACAGAGGAACATGGAAAATTTAGTATAGTTTTGTGAAGAATATAATCTAACAAGGAAGGAACTTAATTTTTAAAAAATTTGCCCTTTCCAGCAGAATTAAAATTCTGAATTACTTTTTTTAAACAAAAGTTTTAAAAAAATTTGATTACATATATATATATTTGTTATAGAAAACTTATAAAATTTTTAATGGATAAGAACAACATAGTATTTTGAAAGGATAAGAAGTATCCACAGTTAGTATCTGTTGCTGATATTGAAAAGGGGGAAAAGGGTGTTTCTAGTTATTTGTATTTTTTCTGCACAGTTGCATAAGCATTTCCTCTCTCACTAGGTATTTTTCTGTAATATTTTAACACCGAGTAGAATTCTATGATGAGTTTGTTTAAAAGTGTTTATGTGGTAAAGGATTGTGTTTATCTTTTTTAGTAGTTATCTTTTTCAAGAACATTTTGACATTTCTCAACCATCTCAGACTATTTTTTTCTAAAAGAAAAGAGAAGGGGGCCCTGGTGACTGGTCTTAGTCAAAGCACAGGTTTGTCCTTTAACTTCTTGACTGGTCTTTCCTGCTTATGGGGCCTCTGCTTCCCTGACAGCCTCAGGCTTTGCCCTTACCCTCTCTCCCCTAGTTCTTTTAAAAAACACAGAGGAAGAGAGACATAAGGTTCCCATCTTTCTGTATTACGAACACCAGGCTCTCTAAAGAAGATAAAATGAATGTTAACACCCCCCCCCCAGGATGCGCTGTTCGCTATCTTTCGGAACATGCAGAAGGCAATCTGGTTTAGTATCGCAGCTTTGTCTGAGTTTATGCCACCTTTGCAGAAAACAGGAGTGTAAATCTAAAAAACAGGAAGGTCTCATTACATTGATGTCTTTCCTGTGGGCTGTCTTTTGAAT
Organism: Tupaia belangeri chinensis; assembly: GCF_000334495.1. NCBI lineage: Eukaryota > Metazoa > Chordata > Mammalia > Scandentia > Tupaiidae > Tupaia > Tupaia belangeri. Next base: position 507,156 of record NW_006159866.1, on the reverse strand, counting down.
TTCCTATAACTGATAACACTAGCAAAGAAAGCACTTTTGATACTTTGGAATGGAAGACACTAAATTGTTATTTTGGAAAATACATCGTTAACATACTAAGTTTAGTGGCTAGTTAAGGGGAGATCTAGCTTCCTAAGAATTAGTTCTCCTATCATATAACGTTAAGATTTTCCCTGAGAGTTCAAAGGGGAAAAATAGCTCAGTAATTTATTTTACTCAGAATCTTTCTTTTTCTGACATTAACAGCTTTATTGGGATATAATTCACATACAAGAAGATTCAGCATTTTTTTAAATAATTATTTTATCTTATTTATTATTATTATTTTTTAATTTGAACAGAGAGAGACGGAGGGGGGGCGGGGGGAGTGAGAAAGCAAGCTGTTGTGTCCAGGACGTGAACCGTGGTCAGCCATGTGGGAGTCCAGCACCTTAATCACCATGCCTCATGCTGGCCCGTTTACTCAGAATCTTTTCATCTGGAGTTTCAAAAAAATAAATAAATAAAACAATCATTTACAGACCTTATCCATAACGATTGTGGCTCTCACTAACACAGAAATAGGTGTTCAGAGAAGTAAATATATTTTTTTAAGAATTGTTTACTCTATTTTATTTATTCATTCATTTATTTTAATTTGACCAGAGAGACGAGGGCAGTGGGGAATGAGAAAGCAAACCACCAGGTCCAGGACATGAACCGTGGTCAGCCACGTGGGAGTGTCCTGAGCCCTCACTACATGCTGGTCCCTGGTAAATAAATTCTTTTGTTATAGGGCACATGAGCTCACCAGATAGACATAGAGAGACAGAAAGACAGAAAGTGAGAAATCACCCCCCAGAGAGGGGATGGTCACACCGCAATCCCTTCTACTCCATTCTCCTCTCGGGATCTTTGGCACGCATGCACACACGCCCGGCATGAGTTTAAGCCACCGGGTCCAGGACTTGAACCACAGTCGACTACATGGGAGTCCAGCGACATAGCCATTACGCTAACTGCTAGTCCCTCTGATAAATAAATTCTTACTCAAAGAATAAAAATGTCAGTTGATGGCAAAACCATGAACCCACCTATCTTGATTCTTGATTTGATATTCTTAAATATACTCAGCTACTTTGAACCCTGATCTTGGAAAACAATTTGATGAAATGTCTAGCGATTTCTGCCACTTTCATCCCTACTGTGTCTTGCAGTTTCTCTGAGGTCAGAGGTGGGTGTGTGTGCATGCTTCAGACAAAGTATTGCTTCCCTGTGCATTTGAGGTCTATCTGAAAACTTTGCAGGACTGGGGGTGGGTTTGGAAATGGTGCTCTCCGTGGCACAGGCGTTACATCGAAACTCTTCCTGCAGGGCCTCAGGGACGAGCGTAAGTTCACCAGTAGCCAGCCGCGTCTGCACCGCTAGCTCAGTCACTGTTGTTGCCCCAACAGCAGTCCCGCCTTCCTGTGCCACTCGCGCCTTCTCCTTTTACACCTTTGGAAGTTCACTTCGTTGTGGTTGTTGCTTGTTTTTCCTCACCAATTCCATTTGGTTTTGCATGTCCCAGCACTAACGCTCTTCTCTGGCTGTTGCTCTTTTTTGCAGAGGGAGAACCGGAGGTTACAGGAAGCCAGCATGAGGCTGGAACAGGAGAACGATGACCTTGCCCATGAGCTAGTAACCAGCAAGATTGCTCTGCGCAATGACTTGGACCAGGTAAACTTGCCACTCACGTGGTGGAAATGAGACCGGGATGACTCCTCCAGCGCAAGGACCAAGGTGCTATCTTCGTGGTCTCCCCAGGCTCACACTATTCTTGACAGGAGTATGCAAGCAAGCTGCTTGGTTGAGGAATGAGTGGTGGCAAGTGGGAGGGGACTGTCTGTGCTACTTGGAGAGGGTGAGACATGGCAAGCCTTTGAGCAAGGTCTGGGCCATTCCCAAGCAGCACGTGGGCCTCTTCCTACATACCTCTCAACTTCTTTTCTCTTTATTGGTGCTTCTAAACCAAGGGCTGCCACAGTACAAGTTACCTGAGAATATCAGTCACCAAGAGCATGCTAAGGTCATTCCAATCTGAACAGGTACTATAGCTTTTGTTCCAGTAAGAATTCCCATCTGGGGGCTAGCAGGTAGCGTGTTGGTTGATGTACTGGACTCCCATATGGCTGACCATGGTTCAAGTCCTGGACCTGGTGGCTTTCTTTCTCACTTTCCCTTGCTATCTCTTTCTCTCTGGTGAGAACACTTGCCCTATATAGAGCAAATTAAATAATAAAAATAAATAAAATTAAATAATTCTTTTAAAAAAAATAAAAGAATCCTCATCTGTAGCAAGTAAGTGTGAAGTTTTATGTCACGTAGATACATTAGGAGTTGCAGTGGGCTGGGATCAGCAGATGGCAGAATGGTTACATTGCTGGACTCCCACGTAGTCCACCTTAGTTCGAGTCCCAGATCTGGTGGCTTAAAACTCATGCCGGTTACATATGCATGTGTGCCCAAAATCCCAAGAGGGGAATAGAGGAGAAGGGACTATGATATGGCCATCCTCCTTGGGAGAGATTTCTCACTTTCTGTCTCTGTGTCTCTCTGGCAAGCTCATGTGCCCTATAGCCAAAAAAAAAAAAAGAGTTGCAGTGGGCAAGCAGGTAGTATGGTGGTTCCCACATAACCGACCGTGGTTCAATTCCCAGACCCAGCAGCTTGAAAATCAGAACAAACAAATAAGTACATAAATAAATAAATGTTAAAAAAAATAATAAAGAGTTGCAGTAATGGATGGACAGACATCTTGGTAGCTACAAACCCAGACTGCCCAGATTTGAATTCTGATATCTTCACTTACTAACCATGTGTCCCTGGGACTTTTTACCCGGTCTCGAGGTATATAAAAGGATCTGCCTTGTAGGGATGATGTAAAAGCTAAATAAGGTAAAGCACTTCAACAATATGTGTTGGATAAATGTTCGCTGTTGCTAGGAAGACCTTAAGCTGTTTAACTTTCTTTGTTCTTTCTAGCAGTGCTGACAGTCTCAAAACTTCCTGTTTTCTATTGCTAGCATTTTCAAAGCTAATTAGAAACATGGAGGCAGTTGCGCAGATTTAAATTATCACTCTCTTTTTCTGACATCTATAAAGTAACTATTCCCAACAGATGGTGCAGGGTCAGAAAAATTGGGACTCAGACTGTTGAGTCTGTAAAAAGGAGTCATTACCTAGGCAGGAACTGTGCATCGCCAGTATTGAAAGTACAGATTCACTAATGAATGCTAAAATGAAGGGATGGCTAAGAATGGCCCCTGCCATGACCACTTTTCCCATAGAAAGAGCTAATTTTGCATCTCAGGAGTTTTAACCACAGTGAGCTGGGAGATCACAGTTAAAGAGAATACATGTGAACAGGAGAGGAGAAAGCTGAGGGCATCAGCATTCACTGGCATTTGAGAAAGAACCAAGAGCTGAGATGCTAGGGTCACAGGACGTAGGAGGTAGAAAAAGCAGCCCCTAGAATTAGTTTTTAAAACAATGTTGGTCCTTTACATCACAAAACCCATTCAGCTAGCCCGTTTGGAAATAGCTGGAAATTATTTGAGAAATGTAGACTAAGTCAGATCAGGGCCAGCCACAGTGGTGTGGCAGCAATGCAGCATTCCACGTGGACCGCCTCCTCGGGCCTCCCTGTTCACACAGCCACGTGTGCCTGTGACCAGGGTTGGCTGTTGCTGGACTGTGGCATGAAGACCCTCTTGAGGGTGATTCTCTCTTTGTCTCTCTCTCCTTCCTTCTCTCCTTCCCTTCCTCTCTCTCTCTGTCAATCTCTGTCATGGAAGAAATAAATAATGTTATGGAGAAAAAAGAGAACATGCTAGGCACATGGGCATGCATGCCCTAAATCCCAACAAGATGCAGAAATAGAGGAAAAGGGATTGTGAGGTGACCAGGCCCCATTGAGGGGTGCTTTCTCCTTCACTCTCTCCCTGTCTCTCTCCAGTGAACACACAAACCCTCTGGCAGTTAAAAAATAAAAGTCAAAACCAAAGAGGGGTGGGGAGATCTCCATTCTGTCAGGGCCAGACTCAGTCTATCCTGAGCCACTGTGTGTTTGTATGCATGAGACTATCCTGGTAAGTCAGTTCTACAAGGAAAGTCTTGATTCCATATTAACTTTCCAGTCTTGACTCATCCCTGATTCTGCCATTTTGAATTGTTTATGCATTAGCAGTTTTCTTTTAATACCAATTAGTTCATGATTAAATCACATATTATAATGCTTGTTTCTCTCACACATATATCACAGAGGCCTTAGATTATAATTAGAACTTTCAGTGTAATTAATTTGGACTCTAAGTTTGAGTATCTATTTAGTATTTCATTCAGATAACATTAAAGATAATTTCTATTTAAGGGCAATATAGTGATTGGTTGTACAAAGATACAGAAAGCTGTATGTATGTACGTATGTATACATGTTTTAATAGAGAGATTTTTGTTATAGGGCATATGCACTCGCCAGAGAGACACAGAAAGTGATAAATCACCCCCATGTGGTGATATAAATCATTCCTCAGTGGTGAGTTATATAAATATGTTACCACTAGATAGCATTTTATCCCTTCTCTCCTCTCAGGATCTTGGACACACACGCTTGGCATGAGTTTTAAGCCACCAGCTCTGGGACTTGAACTGTGGTTGAGGGAGTTGAGCAATGTAACCATTATGCCATCTGCCGATCCCTAGAAAGCTGTCTTTTTTTTTAAAGAGGGAGATTTTTGCTATAAGGCATGTGTGCTCACCAGAGAGACAGAGAGTGAGAAACACTCCTAGGGAGGTGGCCACGCCTCAATCCCCTCTCCTCCATTCTCCTCTTGGGATGTTTAGTATGCATACACACGCGCCCAGCGTGAGTTTTAAGCTGCCGGCTCCAGAATTTGAACTGTGGCTGTCTACATGGGAGTACAGCAACGTAACTATTATACCATCTGCTGATCCTCCCAGAAAGCTGTCTTTAAAGGTAGACTCAGATTATTGTAGATGTGGGCCTGTTTAGATGAGCAGAATTGTTTCTATTTCACTGTTTAGCACAGAGAAGAAATTTGATTGTTTCCTTTTTTAAAAAGATATTTATTTAATTCTCTCTGTCTGGCGAGTGCATGCACTCTATAGTGAAAACCTCTCAAAAAATTATTTAATTTTGTTATTATTATTTTTTTAATTTGATGAGAGAAGGAGGGAGAGAGAGAAAGCGAGAGAGCAAGACATCAGGTCCGAGACTTGAATCGTGGTTGGCTTTGTGAGAGCTCAGCACGCAACACCATGCCACCTACCAGTCCCTGGAGGAGAAACTCTGGATGAAGCTTCCTGGAAAACTGTGGAGCTCCCCCCAGATAGGACCCACAACAGCTGTTTCAGACATTGGATATGATAACAACAGAAATAAGTGAGGCTGCCTTATTTTGAGCCAATAAAGGCTATTAAGCAGAAAATATGTAAATAAAAATAGTAGGTCTTCTCAACATAAATATTTAGGTTTGTATAAAAAATTTCTTTAGAAAAGTGTTTTTTTTTCCCTTCTTTTCTTGCAGAGGTTTCTGAAAAAGAGCTACCTAAGCTATAGAACTCATGAAACCTGTTTTTGAAAAGATTATTTATTTAATTTTATTTATTGTTATTAAACTATTTGACCAGATAGAGAGAGAGGAAGAGGGAGAAAGCAACCCTCCAGATTTGGGACTTGAACCGTGGTTGACCATGTGGGAGTCCAGGGCCTTAACCACCACACACCCCCACCAGACCCCTCATGAGGCCTTTTACTCAATGTCAGTATGGCACTGACTGTTCAAAAGCTGACACAAGGCTAACGTTGTAGATGACTCTTTCTTCAAGAACCAAATTTATAAAACATTTCTTTTGACATGTCATGATGTGTATTAGATGAAGGACCTTTAAAAAGTTCGTGGAATGGGACCAGCAGTTGGCATAATGGCTATGTTGCTGGACTCCCATGTAGTCAACCATGGTTCGAGTCTCAGACCTGGTGGCTTAAACTCATGCCAGGAGCATGTGTGTGTGTGCCCAAGATCCCAAGAGGAGAATGGAGGAGAAGGGATTGCGGAATGGCCATCCCCTCTGGGGGGTGATTTCTCGCTTTCTGTCCCACTAGATAGCATTTTATCCCTTCTCTCCTCTCAGGATCTTGGACACACACGCTTGGCATGGGTTTTAAGCCACCAGCTCTGGGACTTGAACTGTGGTTGAGGGAGTTGAGCAATGTAACCATTATGCCATCTGCCGATCCCTAGAAAGCTGTCTTTTTTTTTAAAGAGGGAGATTTTTGCTATAAGGCATGTGTGCTCACCAGAGAGACAGAGAGTGAGAAACACTCCTAGGGAGGTGGCCACGCCTCAATCCCCTCTCCTCCATTCTCCTCTTGGGATGTTTAGTATGCATACACACGCGCCCAGCGTGAGTTTTAAGCTGCCGGCTCCAGAATTTGAACTGTGGCTGTCTACATGGGAGTACAGCAACGTAACTATTATACCATCTGCTGATCCTCCCAGAAAGCTGTCTTTAAAGGTAGACTCAGATTATTGTAGATGTGGGCCTGTTTAGATGAGCAGAATTGTTTCTATTTCACTGTTTAGCACAGAGAAGAAATTTGATTGTTTCCTTTTTTAAAAAGATATTTATTTAATTCTCTCTGTCTGGCGAGTGCATGCACTCTATAGTGAAAACCTCTCAAAAAATTATTTAATTTTGTTATTATTATTTTTTTAATTTGATGAGAGAAGGAGGGAGAGAGAGAAAGCGAGAGAGCAAGACATCAGGTCCGAGACTTGAATCGTGGTTGGCTTTGTGAGAGCTCAGCACGCAACACCATGCCACCTACCAGTCCCTGGAGGAGAAACTCTGGATGAAGCTTCCTGGAAAACTGTGGAGCTCCCCCCAGATAGGACCCACAACAGCTGTTTCAGACATTGGATATGATAACAACAGAAATAAGTGAGGCTGCCTTATTTTGAGCCAATAAAGGCTATTAAGCAGAAAATATGTAAATAAAAATAGTAGGTCTTCTCAACATAAATATTTAGGTTTGTATAAAAAATTTCTTTAGAAAAGTGTTTTTTTTTCCCTTCTTTTCTTGCAGAGGTTTCTGAAAAAGAGCTACCTAAGCTATAGAACTCATGAAACCTGTTTTTGAAAAGATTATTTATTTAATTTTATTTATTGTTATTAAACTATTTGACCAGATAGAGAGAGAGGAAGAGGGAGAAAGCAAACCTCCAGATTTGGGACTTGAACCGTGGTTGACCATGTGGGAGTCCAGGGCCTTAACCACCACACACCCCCACCAGACCCCTCATGAGGCCTTTTACTCAATGTCAGTATGGCACTGACTGTTCAAAAGCTGACACAAGGCTAACGTTGTAGATGACTCTTTCTTCAAGAACCAAATTTATAAAACATTTCTTTTGACATGTCATGATGTGTATTAGATGAAGGACCTTTAAAAAGTTCGTGGAATGGGACCAGCAGTTGGCATAATGGCTATGTTGCTGGACTCCCATGTAGTCAACCATGGTTCGAGTCTCAGACCTGGTGGCTTAAACTCATGCCAGGAGCATGTGTGTGTGTGCCCAAGATCCCAAGAGGAGAATGGAGGAGAAGGGATTGCGGAATGGCCATCCCCTCTGGGGGGTGATTTCTCGCTTTCTGTCTCTCTGTCTCTGTCTTTCTGGCGAGTGCACGCGCCCTGTAGCAAAAACCTCTCAAAAAAAAAAAAAGTTTGTGGAAAATGTGTGTTAAGAAGAAATAAAACATGCATTTCAAACATTTTTTTGGAACTGGCAGGTGATGTGATGCTTAAGGGGACTGGACTCCCACATGGCCAATTGGCGGTTTGAGTCCTGGACCTGACAGCTTGCTTTCTCATTTTCCTTCTCCCTCTCTCCCTTGCTCTGTCCATCTCTGGTCAAATTAAAAAATGGAGAAAGAAAGTTAAATAAAAAATTTTTGAAAAAAAAATTTTTGGTGCGAAAATGAACTTGTACTTTGTTTTTTTTTCCATGAACTTTTAAGACATCTCCCCCACCCCCGCCCCACAGTGAAAGGATGATTCTCTTCTCATAGCGGAAATGACTAGAGTACTGTAAAGGGAGGTTTGGTCACAGTCTTCCTTATTGTCAGGGCTCAGCCATTGCGGGCAGGACTGGAGCCAGTGGGCTGCAGTGACAGGAAGGTAGACTTGGTGAGGTTTTCAGGACACTGACAGAATCACAGATGCTCCTGATGTGTCACTCCGTGACCAGGCATGAGAGACTGCAGAAGGGTCTCCTTGTTTTGTTGGGAACCTCAGTTCTCTGGCTGGCTGACAGCTCTAGAATGTGGAGTTTTGAGTTCTCATAATCTACATTAGATTTATTATGTATGAATACTTAAATATGTAACACATGCACTGCATTTATTGAGGTTTGCTTCTGGTTTAATACATTCATTTGCTGTATAGGTCTTTTCCTCTAAGATTTAATGCATCAGAACACATTTTGGTCTTAAAGGCTTTTTTTACACTTGTTTTCCTTTATTCATGATAAAGCATGTATGTGCACACATGAGAGAGAGAGAAGAGCACCCTCCATGGGGCCTGATCACACCGTGATCTCCATCTTCCAGTCCTTTAGCGTCCTTTCAGTCTGGGGCGTCATGCACATGCCCAGTGTACTCAGGCTAGCCAGGCTGGGGATTTGAACCATGATTGCCATGTGAGATCTCTTGAGCAGCATGTTACTTCTGTGTCTTGGAGCCAGCCAGAGTCCTAAATACTTGTGAGGAACCTTTTTACTTTAACTACCCAACAGTTTCAGATCATCTGATCACTGGACTTTGGGAGCTTAGGAGCCAGAAGACAGTAAGAACAGAGAAGCTGGAATGTGGCTTTTGGCCAGTCCCCAGCAGACTGTGCCAGCCTGACCATCTGGACATGGGGGAGTTATGGCAAGACAGATAGAGGGCCACCTGGCTCGTTTGCACCATTGCTCAGATGATGTTTGGTTGCTCTCAGTCAGAGATAGCACCTTCGAGTAGCCTCCTCTCCTCTGCATCTGGGGTTTCCGCTGCTGAATTGATCCTGTGGCCTTGGCTACCTCTACTCCGCACGGTCCACTTATGTCGTGACGTAGACAGCCCCGTCCATTCATTCAGCAGGTGCTTATGGAGCGCCTGGCGCTGGGCTCGCTGCTGGAAATACAACGATGAGCTCCTGCCCCTGGGACTCCAAGTCTGGTGGGCAAGACAAATACATTGGCCATTGCAGGGCTGCTAAGGAAATAAGAGAGACTTACAGTGGGATTTCACACAGATGGGGTGAATGGGGAAGGACCAGGCACATGCTTCACCTTGCAGGGCTTCACTGCGGTGTGGACTTGACACAGACCAAGAATGAGGTGAGGGCCCTTGAGTACAGAATAGCTACATAAATTTGCACAGACTGCTTTCGTGGTTAATTTTGGCTCTGTGGCCACCTTAAAAACTAGAATGTTCTCTCTGCACTCTTCGTGGCTTTTCTAGAAATACTCATGGTTTTCTGCCTGGATTTCTGGTGGATACTTAGTTTCCCTCACAGCTTTCTCTCTCATGGGGTTTTGGTCTTAATTTCTCCTTCCTGTACTCAGTGTCCTGTTTAAGTGACTTTACAGGCCACTTACCTCAGCTAATCTTTGAATCTTACTTGTTTTCTATGGATCAACCTGTCTGCTTGTCCTCTCTGAAGCCACCCCCTTGCACCACCAGGTAGAAAGTTAGAAACTTCCGCCCCAGGCTTCCTAAGATCAGTGCACACGGAGTGAGTGCCACCATGACATCTAAAAATGTGTGAGAAGCATTAGAAAGAGCTTGGACTTTGATGTCATTCAAATCTGAATCGACTCACAACCCTGATATTAGATAGGTGACCCCAACAGTGTATTAGCTCGCTCTGTCCAAACCCCACTGTCATTACCCGTAAATTTATTATTGTTGTGAGGATTGACAGTAGCATGTGCCAGATATCTGGCACGGAGTTGGCATTCATGAAAGACACCATCCTAGAGTGACAGAGGGAAAAGGATGACCAGCAGTGATCCTGGAGCCCTAGCTGGAGACCGGATGTGGCACATATGTGCACTCACTGTCTTCAGCTTCTTCGTGACTATGCTGGGCCCTGTTTTGCAGGCCGAGGACAAGGCGGATGTGTTGAATAAGGAGCTCCTCTTGACCAAGCAGAGGCTGGTGGAGACTGAAGAGGAGAAGAGGAAGCAAGAGGAAGAGACTGCCCAGGTAAAAGGCAGATGAAGGCTGTTCTTTACATAGGTATATTGATAAGGAGCAGGTTATACTATAGAAAAGCAGTAAAAATAAACTTATTCTAAATCGAGGGTGATATTGAAGCAATGCATGTAAGCAGTGTTGAATCTTGACATGTCTTTTGAAGGGTGTTAGAAGAAGAGGCAGCTTTTTTACCCTTGAACAGCTTTTAGGAATTTGCCTTTACTGAGATGTCTAGCAGGAGTGTTGAGTTTTCTCTAAGTTTAGTAACTTGAAATTACGATCCAAGAGCTTTGACGAATCTGCATACTTGTGCCATGTCTTTAAGATAGCTGACTTCTCTGAGGTAGTTCACAAGGATTTAGACTGAAGGTCTGCAAAGATCTCTGTCGGGACTTGCCACCAGCCTCTTCCTGGCCAGTCATGCGTAACTGTCCTGATTCACACCTTAGAAGAAGGAACATCAGCATTCTTGGCAGAGTTCTCAAACCAAATCCCTGGGGGGATATAGAGAAATCTTCAGGAACCAGCCTCAGAGTTAGCACCCTACAGTCTTGGGAACTAGTTGTGAAGCTAATCAGCCAGAATTCACCACGATGCAAAGGAGTATGGTGCAGAGGACAGGTGAAGCAGGGCCTCCCCGTCAAAGCGGTGGAAGCTTCTAGACATCAACCTTTACAGGGAAAGAAAGTGAGACTTCTCTCTCTCTAGAGATGACTAGGTTTTCGGACACTATTAACAGTGCCATTGGCTGTGTAAATCAGACACACTTGTATATAGATATCTGAAAGAATTGATTAAGATTTTGGCTGAATCCTGATGTTTCAGTCTACTCTTCCTAGCTAAAAGAAGTCTTCAGGAAACAACTAGAAAAGGCAGAATATGAAATAAAGAAGACCACAGCTATCATTGCTGAGTATAAACAGGTAAGATACCACAGTGGCATTAGAGCTATGAAGGTAATTACTTTTGTTGTTTTCTTTTGAAGGAAAAAACGTTATTGTGTTTAGAGTTCCTGGAACCGTTCCCCAGATTCATTATATTCGGTGGCCCACTGTCCTCTGAAACAGGCAGTGGCTGCCAGGACATCTTCCTGATAACCGGGGAAGTCTCACACACAGCTTGTTGGTTGTTCGCAGCATGTGGTAGATTTAGCGGAATGGGAAATGCTATTCCCGTGGGATCCTGTCTCTGCCTTTCCCAGCCAAGCTCATCTCCGTAGACGACACTGGTAACACCTGTCTGTGGGCAGAGTTGGGTGACCGTGTGTCTCTGTGTACACGAGCCAGGACGGCAGCGTGTCCTCTGTCTCACAGTGCCGAATATTGGAGCTCTTCTTCCCACGGGCCTGTGTGGCCACCTCTGAGCCCAGTGCTTCCAGGAAGCTTCTTTCCACTAACCTTAAACTGCCTTTTCCACAGAGGGCTCACTGTCCTGGGCCAGGTTTCTGGCCCTATCTTCAGGGCAGTTTCAGAAAGCACTCATTCCTGCTCCAGCAGTATCTTCCTGTCCCTCCTGGTCAGCTGGGCATGGTAAGGACCCCTCATGTTGCTGAAGGACGCTAAATGGGCTGTCCACGTTACAGTTTTCCAGAATTAATAAAGGCGCACTGTGTACCAACTTCTGATCCCAGGTGTTCCCTGGACTCTTCGGTCTCACATAACACTTCAGAGTCTGATGCTTACTGTTTGTTTTTGTGATTTTAAAAAATGTGCTTTCTGCTTATAGATAAAATTTATATTCTTGTGGAAAATGAGGAAATAGTAGATAAGCACAAAGAAAACAAACCTCCCTTAATCTTGCTAACTAGAAATATTCACGCATATATTGAGTACACGTTATTGCTATAGAAATAAATGCTATTGAAATAAACTTATCACACACAGACGCACACAGGATGAATTTGGAACTAGCTCTAATTCCTATATTATGAACGTCTTTGCACAAGGATGCTTCATGTTCACAGATGATTTCTTAGAAGTAAGACTTCAGAGCTACCTTACTCGTTTATGGCAAGCGGCATGTGTTTATTTAACGCCTACTATGTGTGAGCCTTGCTACTTTAGGGGGCAAAAAAAGGAATTGATTTAGTTTCCTTATAAGCTTATCTTGTAATGGGTGGCTAATACTTAACATATAAATAAGAGAAAGGAAACTCAGTACATGTGGAAAATGAAGAGATCCTTCCTGCAGAAGGGATGACTTGAGCTGTGCTTCATAGGCAAGGCAAGACTGGGATACATGAGATGGAGGAAAAGATAGAAATGCTGGAAAGAGGAAACAGCAGGCCAGCCTGTGGCATGTGCTTAAGGAGGCTGGATCCCACATGGCCGACTGTGTGGTTCAAGTCCCAGACACAGCGGCTTGAGAAACATGCTGGGCCCTTGTGTGTATGTGCCCAAAGTCCTCAGAAGTGGGAGAAATGGAGGAGAAGGGATTGCAGGGTGATAATTCCCCAAGGGGGGCAGATGCTTTCTCACTCCTCCCCTTCTCTATCTCTCTCCAACAAGTACATGCACCCTCTGGCAAAAATTGAAAGAAAAATAAAAAGAGGGATGAGCATGTACAAAGGCATGGAGGTAGAATAGTAAAAAGAAAAAAGAATTACTGGGCAAGTGATTCGAGCAGAGGAGAAGCAAAGCATGTGGGGGCCCAGACAAAGGAAAGTCTGTGGGGCGAGGCTGAGTCTCTGGACTTTATTTTGTTTGTATTTTTTGAGCAGGAGAATGGTAAAACCAGGGACATATTAGAGGCACTAATCTGTCCCCATGAGGAATGTGGAGTTATGTGGAGAGATCCACAGGCAGAGACGCAAGCCAGTAAGAGGCTAGCACCAGAGAGTAAGTGGAAACAGGGCCATGAGCTAAAATAAACAACTGCAGACGAGGAGAAGGGAGGGCACGAGAGAGTCTTTCTGCCAGTCGAAGGTGATCTTGAGATGCTGAGTGTAGGTAACTCAGAGAAGGGATAGTTAGACGTTAACCAATACAGGGAATGTTGGAGACCTGGTGCTGCCAGACTCGACCTCCTGCAAATGCACTTTTGTCCTGCACACATTGTGCCATGGTGGCCACCGGATGCAGCACTCCTCAGATTGTAATCCTTGGGGCTGTCCTTGAGTGTTGTCTGGCCAGCACTTCAAGTAATATAAAAGCAGCAGACCCATCTGTTTGAAGATAATTGGGATATAAAACATAATCTAAATGCATTCTGTATTTGGAACGGGCCATTATTGCCTATATTTCACAGTGTTGCAGTTTATGTAGAGGCTATGTGATTGCGAAACCCACGAGGCTGATCGCTTCTCTTTGACGGGAGTCGCGACTGCCCTATTGGTCCCCAGGTTTAGATTTGGAGAAATTGCAAACTGACTCAATAAGCCAACCCTGGTCTCTAGAGCTATTTTTGAGTAGACTAGAATTTTTTAAATGTCTGTTTTGATAACTGAAGTAGGCCATATTTGTTTTTAGCCCAAATTGTACTTTAAAATTTAATATCCTCTAGTTGTTATTTCTTCCAGTTTTCTAAAATAAAAGATACATGTTTCAGTCAGTAGATTTGAACATTCAGTATGTTTAAGCAGATTTTTTTCCCTTTGAAAGCACTCACTTCTACCTTATTTCAGAATCAGTAATAATAATAGATTTTATTTAATGAGCACTTACTGCTGGCTGTGTGAAGCCCTTTACATACGTTTTTCCCTCTTGTTTATCACGGCACACAATACTCTTCAGTCATTTTCTTTAATTGCCTAAGGGTGCCATGTGCTTATCAGAAAGAGACCGAGAAAGAGGGAGAAAGCATCCCCACACATACATGTACAGTGGGGTGTGGTCACGCCACAATCCCTTCTCCATCCTTTCAGAGCTCGGAGCATTCACGCACATGCATTCAGTATGTTTTTCAAGCCTCCAGGGACAGGATTTGAACTGTAGTCAGCCATGTGGGACCCAGGTTCCTTGACTGCCAGGCTACAGGGCTGGCCTAAGGGCTCTTCAGTCCCAGGACACTGAGGCATAGAAAGATGAATAGCTTTGCCCAAGCCACCAAGCTATGAAGTGGAAGAACTGGATTGCCCTTAAACTCGTGTTTGACTCTAGCACCTAAGCTTTCTGTATCTGTGCTATGCTGCCAAACCACTTGGTAAGAATGTTGGTCTGCATTATCTTCTGGTCATTTTAACTGTTTCATTCACCCTTTTACTTCTTAAAGAAACTTTTCGGGATTGAAAACAGAGACTCTCCTTGTGGCTGTAGGCAAGAAAAGCTTCTGGTTCAAAATTATTTTCATCAGATTCCTGGCATAGTACCTTGTACAGAGGAGATACTCGGCAAAGATTCTGTAGATTGATTACAAGGCGAGGCCAGGAATTCACTAGAACTTGTCCCAGAAGGCTGGTGACAGAAAGAAACCAACTCTACCCCACGTTTGTTTCCACTAATGAAGGTGTAGTCGCGCCGTACACACAGAACTCCCAGGCTTGCTGCTGCTCATTTCAGAAAGCGCTAGCACGTGCAGGGCTACCCCTCGTAAAAGTCGCTTCCAGGGTCCGATATGCCAGAGTAATGCATAAGCTGTTATGTGCGCATGCTGCTCTTTTTTCCCCAAGGAAAAAAAAAAAAAAACTTTTTCTTTTCCCTAGATCTGTTCCCAGTTAAGTACCAGGCTGGAAAAACAGCAAGCAGCCAGCAAGGAGGAACTGGAGGTGGTCAAGGTAAGGAGTAAATGAGTTTTGTGACACAGTTTTTTCCAAATTCACACCGTGCGACGACCTGAAAGGCTCCCCTCACAGTTAATATGAAACGATTTGGGAATTATGGAAACTAGTATACCTCTCTTCTGACTGGGCAGTGCCACCTTCCCTGCCAGCTGAAAGTTTGTGCCGTCAGGAGTCACCTGGGCTGTCGGAGGTGGGCAGCAGGAAAAGAGGCCGAGTTCACTCAACTCACAGAAGCCTGTGCCTGGTAGCTGCCTTGGACCCTGGGACCCTGAGAGCCCTCAGGAACCACACCTGACTGCATGGGTTGACGTGGCCAAGGGTGAGACCCAGTGGGTCCCCCATCACACTCTTGGACAGCCAGCACCGTAGGCAGCAGAGAACTTGGCTAGAAAATATGTGAAGGGTAGCTGACAGATTCTTCACCAATGTTTAGGTTTGTTTTTCTTAAAGAAAATCTGCAGCATTTATTTATATGCTGCCCCCTGGTGGTAAAACTCCTTATGTTAATGCTCTCCATGGGAAAGTGATTGTCCTTGTAGAAACAACAGAATGCCAAATGGGGCAGAGTTGTTACACAGGAAACGATGCTACAGAACCCCATGGTATCCTGACTGATAACGTTAAGATTTCATACCCATAGATTAATGAATGTTTGGCAATTTAGCATCTTATTTTATAACTGTAAAAAGTTACTTAACTTTCTAAGCTTCATTTTTGTCGTCTGTAAAATTGAGTAATATTACCTGCTTCATAAGATCACTTTGAAGGTTAAATAAGATAATGGATATAAAGTGCTCAGATTAGTTACTGACATGCAGTAAATATGTTTTTATATTATAACCTGAACTTATGTATGAACTTCCTTCTGACCTTGTAGTCAGAACTTTTCCTACTTCATGTTATAAAACATCAATCTTGTGGGCCAGCAGGTGGCATGGTGGTTAAGGCTCTGGATTCCCACATGGCTGGTCGCAATTCAAGTCTTTGACCTCGTGGTTTGAAAATCATGCCAGAGGGGGCTGGCAGGTGGCGTGGTGGATAAAGCAGCTGGACTCCCACGTGACTGACTGTGGTTTGAGTCCTGGACCAGGCAGCTTGCTTTCCCACTTTCCTTCTCTCTCTGTCTCTCTCTGGTCAACTTCAAAAAAAAAAAAAAAAAAAAGACAATGAATAAAATTAAGTAATTAAAAAAATCATGCCAGGCATGTACATGCGTGCATACCCCAAATTCCAGGAGAATGGAGAAGGGATTGCAGCATGGCCATCGCTCCTGGGGGGTGATTTCTTACTTTCCCTCGCTCTCTATCTCTCTCTCTGTCTCTCTCCAGTGAGTGCACATGCCCTAGGGGGAAAAAAAAGAACCTTGGGATTGTTGGTGAGTTTAGAGTTGGTGACCTGTCTTTCCAAACCTGCCTAAATTTGGGGTGTATATCTTCCCTTTCTGTCCTGCCTTTGTACTTCTTTCTACTTAGCATTTACTGTTCTTTGTACATTAAGATGCAGTTGAGAGGTGTCTTGGCATAAAAAGACAAACTACCCTGAACTGAAATCTTTATGAAAGTAACAAGGAAACAAGGATTTGTATTGATCATTTAGTAGTAAGTTTTTATTGAGTACCTGCTATATACCCAGTTATCAGACTGCTAGTTTACTATAGAAATAATACATGAGAAAGAGCCTAGAGCTTTCTTTTAGGACATGTTATATCACATGCCCATGGTATGTTTGCAAAATAGTTGTAAAGGGCTAGTCCAATTACACTGATGATCATATTTGTAGAGAAAGCAAAATCGTGAGACCCGCAGAAGGTGTAATGGTTATGTCACTGGACTCCCATGTAGTTGACTATGGTTTGAGTCCCAGACCCAGAGGCTTAAAACTCATGCTGGGCACATGTGTGCCCAAGATCCTGAGAGGAGAATGGAGGGGAAAGGATTGCTGAATGGTCATCCCCCTGGAGCAGGGGGTGATTTCTTGCTTTCTGTCTCTCTGGTGAGTGCATGTGCTCTACAGCAAAACTCTCCCTCTAAAAAAAAGAAAGCAAAATTATATGAACTACAGACCAAAGGAGGATTTGCAGCAGAGGCTGGGCTCAAGAATTCAGTTACAGAGGATTTTAAAAGGACATCTAGGGCTGGCTCTGAAGCTTAGTAGTTAAGGGAGTTAGATCCCACATGGCTGACTAAGATTCAAATCTCAGCCCCAGCAGCTGGAAAAACAGACTGGATATGTGTGCATGTGTGTCCAAAATCCTGACAGGATGGAGAAATGGAGATGGGATTGCAGAATGACCATGCCCTATTTGAGGGGTACTTTCTTACTCTTCCTCTCTCTCTGTCTCTCTGTGGCAAGTGTGCCCTCTGGCAATTTATGTAAATAAACAAACAGGACATTCTAGAAGAAACCATGAGGATGAAGATCCATAATTAGAAGTAAGGATTAGAGGGACCAGCAGATGGCTTAATGGTTATATGTTGCTGGACTCCCACATGACCAATGGCAGTTCAAGTCCTGGACCTGGTGGCTTCAAACTCACGCGAGGCATATGTGTGTGCATGCCCAAAATCCCAAGAGGAGACTGAAGGAAAAGGGATTGCAGTGTGATCATTCCTTGTGGGGAGTGATTTCTCACTTTCTGTCTCTCTGTCTCTCCAGTGAGCACACGCCCTATAGCAAAAATCTCTCTTAAAAAGGAAAAAAAAAAGAAATGACTACTGAAGGGGCTGGGAGGTAGTGTGGTAGTAAAGGCACTAGACTCCCACATGGCCCCAACTGCAGTTCGAGTTCCAGACCTGCAGTTTAAGACCCAAACCTTTCTCACTTTCTCTCTTTCTGGTTGAATTAAAAAGAGAATAATAATAAAGTAATTCTAAAACAAAAAAATGAGGACTGTAAAGGTAGACCCCTTGCGTCATCAGTAACCCACATCCTCAGCTAGGGCTGCCGTCCTCAAGGTCACCTAAAGGTCACACCTATTAACTGGAGCTTTTACCCCACACCAACTCATGGAAGAACTTTAGCCAACAGTCAATGCAAGGACATGAGGATCTCCTTCCAGCTGTGTGAGCTTTCTAAGCAGCCTTCTTAGAGGTTCCACCCCATTTCTGCTTACATAGCAGCTGAGATTCATGACCACATGGAATGACCAGCTTCGAGGGGATCTGGGAAATGTCACCTTTTATCCGGACACATTCCCCAAATAAAGTCAGGATGCTCCTAAGATAGGACGAGAGTGGTGTTGGCGGGGAGCCACGTTTCAGTCTACCTGCTGGATCACAGCTGTGTGAAGCTTACCACTTTCTCCAACACGTGGCTCAGGGCTGGAGGAGTGCATGCTTTCATTCTCCGCAGGATACTGTCAGGACTCTGGAGGACAGTGTCTGGGGACCTTTGCCAACTGGCCACAGAGAGCTCTCATCCACTCCTGCCCCTTCACTGCTCTCTCTCTTACTCTTGGCTAGAGCTGTTCCCGTCCTTGAAGTTCTCAGCAGGTGCTGTGTCTGCCTGTGGTGTTCTTTCTGCTGAAATCTCCTCCTCCCTCTTATAAGATCAGCCTGCTCCTCCATATGGTTCAGCCGAATACAATTGCTTACTCAGCTTGGTAAACTTTTAACCATTTAAGACCCAGATCATAAGCTACTTCTTTAATATTTTATTTAGTCAGCAGTAAACATACAGTCCATTTTTAGAGTGTGCCTATTTTGTGCCAGTACTGGGCTACTTATTAAGGTTCTTAAGTAAGAATATGGCAACTTTTCAAAATACTCTAATTTTTTAATTATTTAATTTTATTTATCATTATTATTTTTTAGTTTGCTACAGGGCTCATGTGCTCACCAGAGAAAGGGAGAGAGAGAGAGAGAGAGAAGGAGAGAGGGAGAGGGAGAAAGAAAGTGAGAAAGCAAGCTGCCAGGTCCAGGACTCAAATCACAGTTAGCCATGTGAGAGTCCAGCACCTTAACCAGGCCACCTACTGGACCCTATAATTTAATTTTTAAATTGCCAGTAGGCATGTGCACTTGCCTGAGAGAGAGAGGAAGAGAGAGAATGTGCTCCCCAGTGGGGCGTGGCTGTGCCACAGTCGTCACTCCTCTATCTTCCTGCTAAGATTTGGGGCGCACATATACAACTGGTATTTTTCAAGCCACGGGGGCCAGGATTCAAACTGTTATCAGCCATGTAGAATCTGTCTGGCTTTTCTTTCTTTCTTTCTTTCTTTCTTTTTTTTTTTTTTTTTTTTGCTTTTTTTGCCTTAGGGCACGTGTACTCACTGAGAGAGACAGAGACAGTGAAAGGGAAAGTGAGAACCCCCCCAGGGGGGATGACCATGCCACAATCCCTTCTCCTCCATTCTCCTCTTGAGATCTTGGGCACACACGCATGTGTGCCCTGCGTGAGTTTTGAGCCACCAGGTCTGGGACTAGAACCATGGTCAGCCATGTGGGAGTCCAGCACCTCAACCACCATGCCACCAGTTGGCCCCAGTAGTTACTTTTATTACCCTAATGATCATCTTTGCTTAAAGCTGAACCACAGGACATGTACTTTGTTGGCAGAGTAGATCTGGGTCATTCACGGTGACCCTCCTCAGTCTGCTATAGGCAAGTAACTTCAACCCTGAGTTTCTCCATTTCTTGTGGTACCTACTTGTCCAGTTTGCTCCAGGAGGAAATGAAATACTACACATAGAACCTGTGGCCTATAGCTTGGCGTCTGGTAAGAACAGTGGAAGCACAACATTCCAGAAAGATTTCAAAGAGATGCTATCATAATCTCTGTTCCTAGGGTCTTTCCAGAGACACTTTCAGACAAGGGAGCACTGTCTTGGGTAGTTGAGGTTGTGCTGACTAACCATTGTGTTTGCAGACACCAAAAAAGTAATGACCTTCAGAAACAGGCCTGCACTCGAAGACAGTAGGCAGTGTCTACACAGCATCATCAGGAAGAGACCTGGCCTGCAAGATCCGTTTTGATGTTGGTTCTTTCTTCTGGACATTTCAGGGTAAAATGATGGCATGCAAACATTGCAGTGACATTTTCAGCAAGGAGGGCGCTTTGAAACTAGCAGCCATAAGCAGAGAGGACCAGGGAATTGAAACAGATGATGAGAAGGACTCGCTAAAGAAGCAGCTGAGGGAGATGGAGCTGGAACTGGCACAAACCAAACTGCAGTTGGTGGAGGCCAAGTGTAAAATCCAGGTTGGTGATTTGATGAAAGATCAATAAGAAAAGAATGGATGGTCTGTGGCCCAGGATACTCCAGTGCTTCGGAATATGCCCGTGGAGGTCGGAACTAAGATGTGACCGTATGTGATGATACGGGTCTCTCCACTAGCGCGTCCTGCATAATCACACTTTATACCATGTATTTTTAAACACTGATATAAACAAATAAACTTTTAAATAAAATTTTAATAATTAAAATTATAGGTGCATACTTTAAAATACTGTTGGAAAAGTGGGATTCAAAATGAGCTTATTTAGGTATAAAAATTTTTGAATTCTGCAGTTTTTTTACCACATGGACTTTTTGCAGACCTTTGTATCTGGTGAGAACTAACATATATACTGTCTTAGCTTGCCCTTAGGTTATTTTGGGAAAGTCCTTTCTCATGGAAAGTGGTCACTTGAATCCTGAAAGGAAAGGCCAACCTCCTCTGCTATCTCTACTATGACTGCTGAATGGTGGCTGACAGGCTTCTTTCCTTTGGGGGTCCTTTTTACCTGTAGCTGAGGTTGGCCCCTGTCCCCTTCATCTCCCTCCATACTGGAAGACAACATAACTGAACATGTAATCTTGGCTTCTCATAGGCTGTTCCCGACCACCGCATTGGCCAATGGCACCAACCTACATTATCTTTGGTTACAACCTAAACCTAAACTTGCACCAGAATTGCAGGAGAACAAAGAAATAAAATGAGGTTTTATTTCACTCTTCAGAGAGTACATGGGTTCTGGTTTTTAATGGTAACTCTTAATTCTAAACTTTTTTTTCTCAAGAAGCCAATTAAATCTCTTCTGAGTTTGTGGGAGGAAAACTGTGGCTGCAGAGACTTGGGGATTCCAAAAAGCTGTTCTCATGTTTGGTGTTTTTTTTTTTTTTTGTTTTTTTTTTTTTTTGTTTTTTTTTTTTTTTGTTTTTTTTTTTTTTTGTTTTTTTTTTTTTTTGTTTTTTTTTTTTTTTGTTTTTTTTTTTTTTTGTTTTTTTTTTTTTTTGTTTTTTTTTTTTTTTGTTTTTTTTTTTTTTTGTTTTTTTTTTTTTTTGTTTTTTTTTTTTTTTGTTTTTTTTTTTTTTTGTTTTTTTTTTTTTTTGTTTTTTTTTTTTTTTGTTTTTTTTTTTTTTTGTTTTTTTTTTTTTTTGTTTTTTTTTTTTTTTGTTTTTTTTTTTTTTTGTTTTTTTTTTTTTTTCTTTTTTGGTTTTTGGCAGAGAGAAAACATTTATATAACTCAGATGATATTCTTTCTTTAATTAGGAACTTGAACATCAGAGAGGAGCCCTTATGAATGAAATCCAAGCTGCAAAAAACTCTTGGTTTAGCAAAACCCTGAACTCCATCAAAACGGCCACAGGCACCCAGCCCCTGCAGCCGCCCCAGGCCACCCAGCCGCCCAAGGAGAGCACATAGTTCCGGCCTCACCCCAGCACAAGAGCACAACCATCAAAGCAGCGGGAACCAGGGAGAGTTCTTCCTGGTGCCCCTTTGAAGGAAAGCAAAGGAGGCCAGAAAGCAAGCCAGAATCTTTCAGTAGCTCTCACTCTTTCTCGTATGACATGTCTCAAAGGGATGTTCTTTAAACCGACTTGATTTATGTTGAATACCTGTTTTCCAGCTTTTTCATGGAAGGCCATGTTCAGATCCATCATAGTATTACACATTATTTTATATGCCTGATGTTTAGTTGGAAATAAGTAATTCAGAACTAACACTTTTTATTTAGAACTAATTATCCATAATTATTTGTATCTTGCATAAAAATGGAGACATCTGTTATTACAAGTTGAGGTGATAGGAAGATCTTTCACAGTAACAAAAAGTACGAAACTTAAACCTCAGGATTTATTCAAATAAAGCACATGGTAGGGCCAGTCATGACGACAGTTGGGTTTCCTCCTAAGAGTGATTCCCAGGGTAGAGGGAGCATTCTGTTTAAAGGAAAGAACAGACAAGGGATTGAACAGTCCCCAGAGATAATTGTCTGTTTTCGTTTTCGGTTGGGTACATCTAGAAACACAGTGCCAAGAAATATGAAACGAGGCTACTGAGCACACACAGTAGGTAAAAGGAGTGGAGATTCTGATCAGTGCAAGGTGCAACTACTTTGACTCTGGCATTCTAATAGATCTTTCTGAAAACTCCGGATGAGACTTGGAGGTTCCTAAGTGTGACCACAGATAAGACTTCTGGCAGTTGTAAAATGAGAGGTGGATATTTCAAGTTGTAGATTTAGGAAACCTTCATCAGAGAAACGAGAAAGGCCCAGGTTCAGCTGTTGTGCTTAGAGTGGAATACAGAACCATCGACCAAGTATTTCATTTAACTTTGGCCTATACTTGGCTAAAGGAACACTACTATACTGTAACCATGTTGACAAAAGGGAAGTTGAAGCCAGCCTCCTATCACCTTTGTTTAACGTTAGGCGACTCATCCTGATTTCTGCAGCTCCCTAAAAATGTGCTCTTGATAACCTAGATGAACGGAAACAAGTACATTTGTAACATTTTTCATTGAATTTAAGATCTTTATAGAAATACTTATCTCATGGAAAGGTAGAGCTATTGTTTTAAAGTTAGTGGAAATATTTTTTTCAATTATATTTAACATGCCTGTATAAATAGCCCCTGGAAGAAATTCTTGGATGAAAGCAAAACTAGTTTTCTCATTTTCTAAGCTATTTTGGAAGCCTCTGGCCCTTTCACATCAACCCAACTACTGTCCACTGTATACAGTAACATTTACCAACATTCAGCCTTGGCTCTATCATGGAATGTGTTGTTAGCAAAAGATCTTAAACATCCATAGTGCCAGAATGAGTCCCATCTGTGCCATATGTTGCATTTAATACCAACACTCTCTTAGAAGCAAGAATCAAGGAGGAGCCCTGGAAGGGTGCACAGCAAGTTGTCCATGGGAGATCCTCTTCTCAAAAGTAAACTTCAAGTTCTAGAAAGCAAAATCCTCTCATCTGTAAATGTTTACATAATCTATTGAATACAATCCATAAAGCTGATATGATTGGTTTTTATCCATTACACTCATGTAATAATACTTTTACAGAAATCTTTTTTTTTTTCTTTTGGAGAAGTTTTTGCTATAGGGCATGTGTGCTCACCAGAAAGACAGAGAGAGAGAGAGAGAGAGAGAGAGAAAGCAAGAAATCACCCCCCAGGGAGGTTGGCCACTCTGCAATCCCTTCTCTTCCATTCTCCTCTTGGGATCTTGGGCATGCACGCACACGTGCCCGGCATGAGTTTAAGCCACTGGGTCCAGACTCAAACCACGGTCGACTACATGGGAGTCCAGCGACATAGCCATTAGGCCATCTGCTGGTCCCAGAAATCTTTTTTTAAAACCCTGACATCTTCTCATCATAAAATCCATTTTTTTCCTAAAAGGAAAATAGCCCAGCATTCCAAGTGTCTTATGTTGACTTTAACATTCCCTCGATGGTTTAGATAAGCTAATATTTTTTTTCCTTTTTTGTAAAATATAATGTCTAGAAAATTACATCTTAGCACTTATTTCTGTAAATCATTTCATATAGTCTGTTGACTTTACTGGTACTTTATGCTTTGATCCCGAGTGTAAAACACCTTACCAGATGACCAGCTAAGTTAAAGATGCTCTTTTGTGTGTTAATTTCGTAGTTCTGTGCAGAGCTCTTTTTAACTTCCCAAAATAAGTGCATTCCATAATATGCCTAAATTGCATAAATTTTTCTTAAATGGTAGATGAAGGGGAAAGTGCACGCACACGTGCCCGGCATGAGTTTAAGCCACTGGGTCCAGACTCAAACCACGGTCGACTACATGGGAGTCCAGCGACATAGCCATTAGGCCATCTGCTGGTCCCAGAAATCTTTTTTTTAAAACCCTGACATCTTCTCATCATAAAATCCATTTTTTTCCTAAAAGGAAAATAGCCCAGCATTCCAAGTGTCTTATGTTGACTTTAACATTCCCTCGATGGTTTAGATAAGCTAATATTTTTTTTCCTTTTTTGTAAAATATAATGTCTAGAAAATTACATCTTAGCACTTATTTCTGTAAATCATTTCATATAGTCTGTTGACTTTACTGGTACTTTATGCTTTGATCCCGAGTGTAAAACACCTTACCAGATGACCAGCTAAGTTAAAGATGCTCTTTTGTGTGTTAATTTCGTAGTTCTGTGCAGAGCTCTTTTTAACTTCCCAAAATAAGTGCATTCCATAATATGCCTAAATTGCATAAATTTTTCTTAAATGGTAGATGAAGGGGAAAGAGAATGGTTTTAGGTCAAGCCCTTATCTGTATACCTGGTTCAATGTCTTACTCTC
>NW_006159866.1:472383-482287 GCF_000334495.1 Tupaia belangeri chinensis | reverse complement strand
TCTTTCCCTTTTTTTCTTTAAATACAACTACTGGGTATACACATTATAAAAGTTTGAAAAGTCTGTCTTTGAGTTTTCTTTTAACTTTTCAAAAGATTATGCAGGCAATGCATAGATGTATATTTTTTCTTCTCTAGTCCCCATCCTTCCCAGTTATGTCTGTTGGTTGCATAGTCTAAACTGTGCCTCTTTGCAATGCCTTTAACTTGGTAGTAGTAGTAAAGATTATAAAGAAAGAAAATGAAAAGTTTGGTGTGTGAAATGATTGTTCACACAGTATATTAATAATTTAAGCAATATTCCAAACCCCATATCCTTCCCCAGCATGAAATAGTTTTAATTATACTTGTTTTGAGATATATTTGAGAATTCCAACTCATCTCTTGAATTTCTTTTAGAAAGAGACCAGCAAAATATCCAGGAAATTTTCAAACATTCTAGTGTTTCTAGAGTGTTTCCTAGGTTCCTTATATAGGATGTACTCTTTTTAAAACATCCCTCCAAAAATCTAATACTTGCAATATCTGAAAAGTGATCATTTTTCTTTGCATCACATTCTGTAGAACAATCGAAGTGAATCAAAATCAGTTCATTAGCTTTTCTATCTTAGAACCTTGTTTAACACATTCTTTAATGTTAAAAGAAATCAAGTTGAATTTTGCAGTGCATATGTTTGCTAGTTTCCCACATCCTGAGCCATGTCACAATCTGGTTATATTTAGTCACATATAATTTAATGCAGCGAAGTCTCAGTTACCTAATGCTCTGTATATGGGTGCCTATCAGAAACACTAATAGGAATACCATAAAGGTCTATTGCCTACTTTCCATATGACCAATATCTCTCTCTCCCTCTCTCAGCTATTAAATTAGTCATTTCTTCTTCCTTGACTTTATTATATTTCCCTGGTAAAGTAGAAAAGCAACCTTTGTACTGATATTGGGATATTTATAATACTTATCCTGTATCATTTAAAATTTTTTCAGTCTTTCCTACTATATATTAACATCCATTTTTCTCCAACCCTTGCTCCATTTTCTTTAAATATCTTCCAGTTAATAGCCAATGCTTTAATTTCCTAACTGAAGTGAAAACAAAACAAAACAAAAACAAGAATACAGAGATTAGGGCATGTAATTTAAAAGATTTAGGTCCTGAAAGGAGTTGGTCAGTCATGCAGGAAGAGAATGGCATATATGACTAACATAAAAGACTGAACTTTTTTTACTTTAACTGGAATCTGTCTACTAACTATTCACCGACACTGTGCATCCGACACTAAGGTGGTTGTGTGATTTTTTTGACCCCTTTGAGGGGAAAAAAAAAAAAACTTTTAAAAAATGAGATACCTCATTTATTTTCTTTTCTGGGAAAGAACACTTTTAATACTTAGCAAGATGATTCTCTTATAGAACTTACCCTTAAAAAAACATTCTAAAATAGTTCTGATTCTCTTGCTTCAATTATAAGTAAATGAGAGAATGAACAAATCCTGTTGTATGATTTGGACATTGTTATATTTGTATGAGTGGGTGTGTGTGTGTGTGAGAAAGACTGGTAGAATTTTATATAGCGCATCCCTATGTCTTTTGTATACCTAATTACCATACATCTAAATACACAATGAGATTTGAAGACATGGCCGTCAAAGTCAGAAGGCTAGGTGACAGTTTAGTGGCCTATTTGTACTGCCAGAAATAAAGCTCTCCTTCTAGTCACCATGTTGATGGCCACATTAAGCAAGAACTGTCCCAAAATATTCTTCCCCACTCACAGTGGCTTCCATGTACCACAGGCAACTTCAGACTCTTTCAGAAGGTACCAAAAAAAAAAGAGAACTTCGGTGTGGGCCGCACCTCAGTAGGAGATGCAGACCTTGAGTTGTAGAGAAAAGTGGATGTTCACAAGATTTTAGCAACTGCAGTCAACTGTCTGTTCCTTCCTCAGTTCCCATCTAAAAGACCACATGTCACACTTACCTACAAATGAATTTGCTACCTGCAATGAAAACATCTTCCTCAGCATATCCCATGTTCCCTATCTATCCTTAGTTTATCCTTAGTAGTATTCTGGAAAGTGTAATGTAAGACAAAAGAATATTTGAGTAGAAAACAAACATTTTAAGTTACCTTCCTTTTTCATTGGCAATTAGTTAACATGTAAAATCTTTTGGGGTAAAGTATAACTTTTAATAAGAATATATTACATATGGAATAAAATATAGCAAATGGAATTATAAGACTATAAATGCATCAAAAGACTAGTGTCATGAAAGCACAAGAATAAAGCTGGACATGGTTCCAGAATCCAAGATGTCCCAATGGCCTTGTGCATCAGTTTCTCTATTTTTGGTATTTTGCATAATGCAGGGATCCTTAGTTCAAATGAGCAAAAACGTTTCTTGGTCAATCCCACTTTCTTCCAACTCCTACCTTCCCTTTGCCCAGGAAGTAGTAGAAATTCTGTACTATTTTTATGAATTCTATTATTTTGTCCATGGATCTCTAATGAAAAGTTTGTAGGATAAAGGAGTTGATTAGTCCGAACAGTGCTAATTGACTACAAAAGAAACATTAGTGATCAGCCTCTTCCTCTATAAACACTGACCAATTAGATGTTTCCATAATTCCATGTATTATGTATAGTACACTCTATAAATGTAAATGTAATGCTCGTTAAGAAAAGTGCAATTTATTGTACATTGTCCCAACAAATGTTTACTTTTATAATCGTTATGAACTTGAATCAGATGAGTACCTTGTTTTCATGTGTGAATGAAGCCTCGTGAAATAAATAAATGCAACCAAGAAGGTAACAAGGTGACTGTTTTGTGAGCCAGTGCTGTTTTCAATTATTTGTGTTGCCCCTTTGGCCCCATTAAGCAGTAATAAACATTTGTTCTGAAGTCCACACGTCTTTTTGATGTGTTCTGGTTGACTTTATTCTGAGTCATTTAAATCCAGTGTTCATGCAGTACTTATCTGACACTAGACTCCAGTCAACTTACACATGCCACACGACTTTGCTCCAGGATATACCATACAAAGTGATACCTACTTCAGCACCACTGCCAACCATCCTGCTTTCCTCTCTTTAGGGGTCATTTGCTTGGAATTAACAGAAATCTTCTCAAGCTAGATTAATAATAATTTTAAAAAGCAATTAATTAAAATAAAGTTAAGGTATCTGTATCATGGGTACCAAAGGCCCAGTAGCTGGGCCAGAAGAGACACTAGGACTTGGGACTGAGATGCCACCAGGAATCCAGGCAGCTGTCCCTAGAAACTCTCTTCTGTTTATCTTTCCTGATGATGCTTATCTGACTTTTCTCTGTCTCTAAAAACAAGCTGTCTCTAAAACTTTTCTCTGTCTCTAAAAACTCTCTTCAAATGACCAGCAGAGATGGATGAGCTTCTCAAGTGTACTAATTCCAAAGTCTTACAAAAATCTAACTGGCTAAACCTGGTCAGGTGACTAGTTCTTCAGGGTCCAGCAAGGTGAGTGATGTCATCTAATTCAAACAGAACTCCAGGGGTTCTCCTAAAAGTGGAGACATTGTGTAGGCATGTCAGTGGGGTCCAGTTTGCATTTTGTTCTGGGAGTTTATAGAGCTCAAGTGAAAATCAAGAGGTTGATCAGCTCCTCTTAGAAATCAGCATGTAATCAGTGCCAACTAGTGGTTAAGGTGGCTGGATCCTACGTGACTGACTGCACGGTTTGAATCCCAGACAGGTTGGTTTAAAAAACATGTTGAGGGGGCCAGACTCCCACATGATCAGTTTGAGTCCCAGACCTGGGAGCTTGCTTTCTCACCCCCCACCCCTCCCATGTGACTCTGTCTGTCTCTGGTCAAATTAAAATAAATAAATAGTTAAATAAAATAATTCCTTTAAAAAAAAATGTTGGGTGCATGCACATGCATGCCCAAAATCTTGAAAGGCAAAATGGAGGTAAAGGGATTACAGTATCACTGCTACCCATGAAGGGCACTTTGTCACCTCCTTCCCCTGCTCCCAACCCTGTGAGTGAGTATACACACACACTCTAGCAAATTAAAAATTAATTTAAAAGAAAGTAACCATGTAATTGGCCAGAACTGGCCTAGGAGGGGCAAACCTAGTACTTTTGTAAGCCTCATTGGTTGAAGAGGGCTGAGTGATCTAAGGGTTGACTCCAAGCTGTAGGAGACACCAAAATGCTGTTGGTGATCTAAGGAAACTAGCACAACCTGTGGGGCCAGCAGGTGGCATGGTAGTTACAGTACTGGTCTCCCACATGGCCAACCACAGTTTGAGTCCCAGACCTGGTGGCTTGAAAATCATGCCAAGTGCATGTGTATGCACGCCCAAAATCCCAGGATTGAGGCATAGCCATCTCCTCTTGGGGGAGGGGGGTTATTTCTCTCTCTCATGAGTGCATATGCCCTATGGCAAAAACCTGTTTCCTGGTAACAAAATCAGAAGAGGAAAATGTCCTAAATTGTGGTACCAACCAATCTGAGACTGACCCCTCTCTCAGCCTCTACTCTGGCAAATATCACCCCATACGTTCTTCCTGTTCCTTGTGGTATAAAAGACCCTACTTATTTGCTATGGGAGATCCCGGTTTGAGATTTCCTCATGCCTTCCTGCTAGCTAGCTATACAATACAACTCTTTTACTTCAAGACCCACTTTCATAGTGTTAGGCAGGTGTGTGCATCAGGCAATGGGCCCATTTGTTTGGTAACAATCAGAAGTTATAAAATTACAGCTTGCGGCCCAAATCCAGATCACAGAACATCTTTTGTTTGGCCCATGTAGTATTTTAAACAAGAAGATACATATAAAAAGCAGTTGAAATATTCAGAAAATACCCAATAAATTTGGCAGTTAGGAGGTCATGAGTGGGCTTGACATAAACACTAACTGAAGGAGAAAGGAAGCCTAATTGCATTAGGATAAGTAAATCAAGAATTAAATTTTCTAAGGAAAATTATCCAACACTTGAAAACAAGGGAAAAGGAGAACAGGTCTTTTCAATGTCAAGCCAAGAAGGAGAATGCACTTTATCTCACTGTTCCTTATTGACTAAAGGTCCTACATTTAATCTGTATTTAACTTGGATGTTTTTGTTCAGTAGGAATGTAAATCCCTACTTTCTTTCTGGAAGAACAGATAACACCAAAAGTTATTAACCAATTTGTGTTTAACCTGGTATCCTTATACTAACATTCCTTTGTTAAATTTCCTGTAGATTCCTAGCTATTCAAATATACTTTGAAATGGTTTCAACATCTGACTAGTTCCCTAATTTAATAATGAGTTGAATGCGTCAAATGTAACCATTTTGGTCTAAAGCAGCCTCTGTACGTGCACATTTGGATTCCTAGGGATAAGGCAAAATCATACATGGTAGGCTGTTTTTCTGAGATGGTTGCTAATTATAGCCAATCATACTAGCCACACTTGAATCATAGAAAGACCCCTTTTGAGCTGTTTGTATAGCCTAATGTCTACCTATAACCAATCCAATTGTTTCTCTACCTTGTTCCTTTTAATAAAATTCCTTTTAATAAAATCAAAATGGCAATTCTATCCAAATCTACATATTTAATGCAACCTGTATCAAATGACAAGAGATAGTTTTCACAGATCTAGAAAAGACAATTATGGAATTTGTTTGGACTCATAAAAGACCCTGTATTGCCAAAGCAATCCTATACAAGAAGAGTAAAGTGGGCAGTATCTCACTCCCTGGCCCAAAAATATATTACAAAGCTGTGATAATCAAAACAGCATGATACTGGCACAAAAACAGATATGTAGACCAATGGAACAAAATAGAGACCCCAGAAATAACTCCAAAATGTATAGCCAACTCATCTTTGACAGAGGGTACCAGTTAATGCAGTGGGAAAATGAAAACCTCTTTAGCAAATGGTGTTGGTAAAACTGGGTATCCCCCTGCAGAAAGATGACTCTGAGCCCCTATCTGTCACCATTAACAAAAATCAACTCAAAGAGATTTGTCATGACTTTTCCAATGACCCTCTCTCATTTTTTGCCATAGGGTGCATGCACCTTCTGGAGAGAGACAGAGGGAAAGTGAGAAATCTCTCCCCAGAGGGGTTGGCCACATCGTAACGCCTTCTCTCTTTTCTTCCTGGAATTTTGGGTGTGCATGCATATGCACCCAGCCCAATTTTCAAGCCACCAGGTCCAGGATTTAAACCATGGTCAACCATGTGGGAGTCCAGTGCCTTAACCACTATGCCACCTGCTGGTCCCTAAAAATTATATTTTAACAAAAATTGTGATTATTGTCAAAGATTCAGAACAAAATCTATTCTTCCCACCCCCAGAGACAGGGAGACAGAGAGGGAGGGAGAAAACAACCCTCAGTGGGGCATAGCGATGCCACAGCCCCTGCTCCTCCATTTTTCTACTCATCAGAACTCTGGACACACATGCATGTGTGTAGACTTCATCAACCATATAACATTTGTCTGCCTTAACCACCATGCTATACAGCGGGCCCAGAACAAAATCTTTTAAGTTTACTTGTAAGGAAAACTTGCAAGGAAATCCAGACTTTAGAAGAATTAGTTCTCTAAGCAGAAATTCCATGTACTTAAAGAAAAAAAAAAAAAAGCTACCTAATTTCCCAAATTTTAGCATTTGGGATTAGTTTGTTTATGGTGGGAAAGCAGCCCTTACACTCTCATATTATTAATTTTCAAACCTTAGCATGGCAATAGTTTCTTTGACTTATTTTAGGCAGTCTAATTTTACAGGGAAGGATCAGGCTCAAGGTTTATTTATACGGGGACTAGAAGTAGACACACCCCTGATGTGTACGTTTTGTCATTGTTTTTGGTTTATCTAGGATGGAAAATGTTTTGTTTTTCCTGTTTTGGGGATCCAATGTGCCTAGTTACTCAGAATGGCAGTATGGTAAGGAATCCATTTTTCTTCTGCATCTTAGATGTCAAGACAATTATAGGATCCAGCCAGAGAAAATGTGAATTGAGTGTTCAGTTAACCTTTTTTGTTTGTTTGCCATAAAGCAGGTGCACTTGCCAGAGAGACACAGAGAAACAGAAAGAAGAGGAAAGTGAGAAATCACCCCACAGGGGAAATGCCCATGCTTCATTTCCTTCTCCTCCATTCTCCTCTCAAGATTTTGAGCTTGTGTGTACACACATGCCCAGAGTCTTTTTCAAGTTGCTGCTTCTGGGATTTGAACCATGAAATTGGCAATGTGAGATCTAGCCTTAACCACCACACCACCAGCTGACTCCAGAAATTGTGTTTTTTTTTTTTTTTTTGGAGAGATTTTCACTGTAGGGCGCGGGCGCTCGCCAGACAGACAGAGAGAGACATAGAGACAGAAAGCAAGAAATCACCCCCCGGGGGGGGATGGCCACGCCGCAATCCCTTCTCCTCCATTCTCCTCTCGGGATCTTGGGCACGCACGCACACGCGCCCCGCGTGAGTTTTAAGCCACCGGGTCCGGGACGCGAACTGCAGTCGACTATGTGGGAGTCCAGCGACATAGCCATTACGCTAACTGCTGGTTCCCCCCCAGAAATTGTTTTTTAAATCAAGAATCTCAATCTTACTAAACCTATGAGGCTTGCTTCCCAAATGTCTCTGATAATAATCATTTAGGGGTATCTTAAAAATAGATCACCAGGTCTATTGAATTCACCAAAGCAAAAGTTACCATTTCCTACTGTGCCAGTCTCAATTCTAAGCGCTAGCAATGAGGTAAACAAAGTTCCTGCCTCTGTGGAGCTTAAAACTAGGGTAGAGTTTCTCGCCCTCGGCACTATCGACATTTTGGATCCAATAGGTTTCTTTCTGTGAAAATCTGTCCTGTGTATTGAAGGATGGTTAGTAGCATCCCTGGCCTACATCAACTGACAGTAATGGCAACCACAATTGTCTCCAGACATTGCCAACTGTACAGGGATGGGGGTGAGCAAAGTATCCACAACTATCCCCAGATGAGAGCAACTGCTGTAATAGGAAAAAGACTAACAAATGTCAGGTGGTAATAGTGTTGTAAGAAACAATGGGATAAGAGGGTGGAGGGAAATGGTGAGGTTGAAGTTGATAGGGCGGCTGGTAGGATGGTTTTGCTGTGTAAACTTGACCTGCCCATGCTCCCGTTGCTGTGCAGGCACACGCGTAATTAAAGCCCTTAATTAGTTCACTTTGATTAAGGAAGTGACCCTGGATAATCTGGATGGGCCTGATTGAATCTCTCAGACCTAAACACAGGTCTGAGTTTCCCTGAGGAACTCCACTCTGCTTGTATTTTTTCCTTCTCTCACTTCCTATGGATGAAAGCTTCAACCGATTCTCATGAGGCACAGCCTGCCTGGCCTGCACATTTTGGGCTTGCATAGCCAAGTCCCTCAACTGTGTAAACCAATTCCTTGTTTAATTCTGACCTACGTACCTCCTGCTGATTCTGCTAATACACAGTCTGAAAGAGCCTCCTAAATACAGTGCAGAAATGACCTCTGTGATGATCTGGAGGGAGGGAGAGAGAAGCAGAAAGTGCAGATGTGGAGATAAGAGCAAACCCATGGGTTTAAGGAACACAGAAAATGACAGTGTTGGAACCAGGGAGAGTGGTGAGAAAGGAGTTCTGTGAGATAGGTCTTGGAGCTCGAAAGGTGAGATAAAATCATACAAAACATGAAGGGTCAGCTAAGGACTCAGAACTTTATTCTAAGCCTAACAGGAAACTGCTAAGAGGTTTTTAAGCAAAGGGATATAGTGATTTGTAAAGATGACCCTCGATGCTCTGTAGAAACTAACTGTAAAGAAAAGTGGAGAAGCAGAGAAATAAGTTAGGAACCTAAAAACACAGACAAGCGAATGATTATTTGGTCTTGGCTGTATAAGAGAGGGAGGAAAAAAATTTTTTTCCTTCTATCCATGTAGCTTCACTCATGGTGGCCCCTGCAACAAAAGATTCAGGCATATGAAATCTATCTAAATTGGACACGGCTGGAAACCTCCATAAGGAAATGGGCTGGCTCTGTGGGCAGTGGCATTATGTGGCTCAGCAGACGTGGATTGGGCCATCAGGTGGTGTGGAGGCTAAGGGGGTTGCATCCCACATGGCTGACTGTGTGGACTAAGTCTCAGACCCCGTGGCTAGAAAATCATGCTGGCATGTGTGCACGCGTGCTCCAAATCCTGAGGACACTGGAAGAGGAGAGACTGAGGTATGGCTATCCTCCCTGGGAGACGATTTTTCACTTTCCCTATTTCTCTACATGTCTCTGGTGAGCTCTTATGTCCTATAGCAAAACTTAAAAAAAAAAAAAAAAAAGGATTGTGACAATCACAATCCAAATCTCTGGCCTGGTTGGCCTGAAACACCATGGGCACAAGTGGGAGTACCCAACATCCACAGCTGGAGGACTGGAGGAACAGGATTACAGCCTGACCAGACGCTGCCCACTCGTGCGTGTGTGTGCTCTATCATGAATACATGAGAAAAAAAATTAAATGAAGACTTGAATAAACAGTTAAACCTTAGTGATTTTCTATAATAGGTTTGATGAGTTGGAGAGTGACAAAAATACATAATAGGCCAAAAAAAATGATCTAAGGGTAATTAAGTGGGAGAAACTTAGCAAGGCCTGTTTGTTTCCCATTCTCTCTGCACCTCTGCCCTCTCAGAGATAAGCATGCTTCTTTTCTTTAGGTAGAGAGAAGGCACCTCTTGTACGAGGATTTTTTTTTTTTTTGAGAGAGATTTTTTTCACTATAGGGTGCATGTGCTCGCCAGCCAGACAGAGAGAGGCACAGACACAGAAAGTGAGAAATCACCCGCCAGAGGGGATGGTCACG
Organism: Tupaia belangeri chinensis; assembly: GCF_000334495.1. Lineage (NCBI taxonomy): Eukaryota > Metazoa > Chordata > Mammalia > Scandentia > Tupaiidae > Tupaia > Tupaia belangeri. The sequence goes on along the minus strand of NW_006159866.1, from coordinate 472,430 downwards.
CCGCAATCCCTTCTCCTCCATTCTCCTCTTGGGATCCTGGGGACGCG
>NW_006159866.1:470009-472274 GCF_000334495.1 Tupaia belangeri chinensis | reverse complement strand
GGGCGGGGGGGGGAGGCAGCAATGGTCATGCAGCAATCCCTTCTCTTCTGTTCTCCTCTTGGGATTTTGGGTAGGCATGGTAATGTGCCTGGCACAAGTTTCAACTCGCCTGGTGCAGGACTCAAGCCTTGGTCTGCCATGTGGGAATCCAGCAGCGTAACCATTTATGCCATCTGCTGGTCCCCCATATGAGGCTCTTAAGACCTCCTTAATGGTACAAGGGTAGGGGTAGGCCAAAGAGACATTCCTGCACCTGCTATTTCTCAAAATATTTCAGTTTGAAACATTCAACATGGCAAGGTACCTGATTTGGGGTTAGTGTATCCTGAGACTGGTGGCGGTGGAGGTTGTAAGGAGGGATTTCTCAACAGATTTTTGAAGATTAAGTCAATAAGACTTGCCATAGGATAGGATGATTTGGGATTGAACATTCAAACATGTTCCCACTGCCTGAGCAATTAAAAGAAGCAGCGACCAGTCACTACATTAGGTCAACCTTTCATCCAGGGAAATGGGACATTTGTTCCTATTTAGTAATTCCAAACTACTGGCTGGACACTTAGGAAATGTTTCCAGACCCACCTAAGACAGGGGCACCTGCAATAGTGTTCGTCTGAAATCCTGGCTAACCCAGGGGCAGGGACAGGAGGATCAGACTGAGACTCTGCCAAAAATACCCTCTGTGTGAAAGACAAAAAAAAAAAAAAAAAAAAAAAAAAAAAAAAAAAGAGAGTATAAAAAAAAAAAGGGAAAAAAAAAAAAAAAAAAAAAAAAAAAAAAAAAAATAGAAGTGTAGTTAACATACAAGAAAATAATCAGCTCTTGGTTCATGCACTTTTACAATTTGGTGGATCTCTATCACTTAGAAAATTTCCTCCTGGTACTCATTTAGTATAACCTACAAAGGAAACTGCACAAATACAAGCTTACAGTTCCATGGAATGTCTACGGAGTGAACACACCTGTCACCAGAATCCAGATCAAGAAACACATTATCTGAACTCAAAGCCCTCTGGTGGCTCCTTTTGGTCATTGTCCTCCCCTCCCAAGGGAAACTATCCTTATTTTTAACACCACAGACTAGTTTTGCTGCCTTTTAGGCGTTATGTAAATGGAACCAAAGAGTATTAACACTTATGTATCTGGCTTCTTTCTCTTAACATCATTTTTTTATGAAAACTCGTGCAAGCTGTGTTACAGTTGCCTTGTTTTTGGACTCTCCTTCTGACCCTTTACAATAATGCTCGGCCAGAGCTTCCCTAGCAGCTGTTTTCCTTCTCAGACTTGCTGATTCTAATCGCTACTTTGGGCAATCTATAAAGCTGAGTGCAGACAATTTGACCTCTCGGGGGTTATAGTTTTCAGCTATGTTGCGGGCATCTTGGGGCTGCCAGAGACGAAGATAATCTGAAAACGGGTCGTTCTCTGGATGTGATGAATAGGGGTGCAAGGACCAAAGGACAGTCCCAACACAGTGGGCCACCACATTTCCTCTGATGGCCAACAGGCTCATTTGGCCTGTCAAACCCCCACCTGGCTGAGCACTAGAGACTTCAGCATGGCCACTGAAAGCGAAGGCACCAGGAACGTGTGCTTCAACATCTACATGCGAAAACACTGCACAGAAGCCTCAGCCACAGCAGGGGGCGCCCTTGTGCCACAGCCTCGACCTGGGGAGCCTCGGGGCCCGTCACGTGACCAATGCAGCGTAATGACGCCACTGTGTGGGAAATGCCAGAACGCGATGACGTTTCCAGCGCGCTCAAACCGCTGACCGTCAACCTGTTTTCTTCGGTAACCCTCCACGCTTAATATGCCTGTTCTTGCTCGTTTTCATATAACTAGGCTGCTCCTTCCTCTTCCCTCGCGTCTGTCCTTTCTCGTGGGGTTCACGGAATAATTTTATTCAGATGGCTGTCTGGCCTCCTAGCCTAGAGAAGCGGAAACAGCTGACACTCTAGGAAACTTCCGACTTGAAGACCGAAAGCCTGACGTCACTTCCGGGGTTGGTTTAAGGCGCCGGTTTCGAGCTGCGCCTGCGTGGCTGGGGCAACTGAAGTCAAAGCGTAATTCGTACAGTTACTCTTCCCGAACTGCCCATCGCTCGCGATAGTTGAGAGTTGCTGGGTGGCTCGGTAGGCGGGGCCGACGGGGTGGGCGGTGGCGGCCTCGCGAAGGTTCCAGAGGCGCCGCGTGCGGGAGGCGGGCCGCGACCTAGCGCAGGGGCGGTGTGGACCCGGGCCGCGGCGCTGGGCTCGAGCGGGC
>NW_006159866.1:443912-469807 GCF_000334495.1 Tupaia belangeri chinensis | reverse complement strand
GTCGTGCCTTGGTGCAGGGCCCGCGGTGAGAAGTCCAGCACTAGTAATTCTCAGCCCCGTTCGCTCACCCACAGACCCCTGTGCCACTTTGGGCAAGTTATTTCACTTCTCGGTGCCGCAGGAGTGTCCATAGCGCTGCTAAAAACAGGGGGTGTTATTTTTAAATGTTGGAGCCAGTGCTTGGCAAATATCAATGTGCTGCACTCGTTTCTTTAAAAATGAGCAATTGAAAAGTTATTTGTAATTAATGGCAGAAAATCGAACAGCTTTCTTTAAAAGCTTTGTAAACTTTGAACATGGGCAGGTTAGCTTTTTGGAGAGTCAGTTTGCTCAGTTACCAAATGGGAATAATAACGGTTGTATTGCTATTTTCCAGGCCGAAGTAGGCTGGCAGTTCACAGTATTGTTCATATTTATAGAAAAGCGCAGGGTATCTTTCCAGAAATTTTTCACTCATTATTAAGAATCAGCACTGGGAACTCTCACATTTGTCTTTTTTAAGTTAAAAAAAAATCTGTAAATGAAAAATTAGGAGGTGTACTTGTTTGAGTCTGGGTGCTTTGCCAGGTTGGGGACCCACGTGGCCTACGGAGAGACTCTGAGGTACCTTTAGTCGCACGTAGGAAGAGCCCAGCATCAGTCCTCTTCACAGTCAAGAATTTTCTCAATGTAGGTACTTAGAAATACCCATTTAGGAGCACTTCACTTTGTTTTGGTTTGCGGTAAAATTCTCCTTTTTAACCATCATAACGTGTACAGGTGATTTTTAGTGTATTCACACCGTGTGCAAGTATCACCTCTATCTATGGGGAGGGCGTTTTCATCACCCACAAAGAAAATCCTTGAATGTCCTTTAAACAGTCACTGCCCAATCCTCTCTCACCCCAGCCTGGGCAATTACAGATGTTTTGTCTCTGTGGTGTTGCCTATTCTGGGCAATTTTTATACAAGCCATATGGCTTTTTAATTTTGTGGTTCCTTTAACTTAGCATATAGTTTTCAAGTTCATCGTGATATACACGAACTGGGATACCATTCCTTTTTAAGACCGAATAATATTTCATTGTGTGGATGTCACATTTTGTTCACCTAGCCATCATGTGATGATGGACTATTAAGTTGTTTCCTTTGTTTACTATTGTGAATAATGCTATAGTGAAAACTCGTGTATAAGTCTTGCTGTGGATGTTTTCAGTTCTCTGGGACATATACCAAGCGATGAAATTGCTGGGTCACATGGTACCTCTTTAAAAGACTGTTAAGACTGTTTGCAGAGTGTTTCCCTGTTTAATTTCTCCCCCACACAAAAATGTATGAAGATTCTGTTTCTCCACATACTCAACATTTGTTATTTATTTTTTTATGCTACCATCCTAGTGGGTGTGAAAGGGTTATCTCATGGGTTTGATGGTGCATTTCCCTAATGACTAAAGATGTTGAGCATCTTTGCATGTTCTTTACGTCCCACTGTCTGTCTTTGGGGGGAATGTCTGTTAAAGTCCTTTGCCCATTTTAAGGCACTTTGGTTTTACCTCTAAGTGAAGACTTAGGAAACCTATTAGAAGATAAAGCTTGAATGTTTTTATATGTAGGGATAAAAAAGAGTTAATGATTTCTGCATACAGAAAATAAATACATACCAAGAAAGCAAGAAAATTCGCAAGATAAATTAGAGAGAAAACGGTTCTATCTAGGACATCTTAAAAGTTTATTTGCAAGAAAAGCACCAAAGGGGTCAGCTTGGGTTTCAGATCTGCAAGGAAGAGAGAAGTGAGGATACAACTGGGCTGCAGAAAAGTTGCTTCAGTGACTGTCACACATCAGTACTTTAGAGCCAAATCTGGCAATGGAGAGGGCTTGGGAACTCAGCCATAGGGGTGCAAGGGCGACCCTTTTTCATTCTCAGTTCTCCTCTGAGTCGGCCGTAAAAATAATTCCTGTTCCATGGGCCTGCAGGTGGCATGGTGGTTAAGGCACTGGACTCCCACATGACTGACCCCGGTTCGAGTCCCAAAACTGGCAGCCTGCTTTCTCACTTACCCTGTTCCTCCTTCTCTGGTCAAATTAAAAAAAAATAACGAAATAAAGATAATTAATTCTTTTAAAAAATTCCTATTCCAGTCAAAAAATCTGTTTAGATTCAGCACATTTCCTTTCCTATTTGTTTACTAAATTGCTACCCTGGGAGCTAATATACTCACTTTACATTTCAGTATTTTCTTGTTATTAGAATCCGTGAATTTTTGAAACCATTATTAATAATGGCTTTGAACTAAAACGGCTTCATTCTCTGTACAAAATGACTTTGCAGTTTTGTTTCTGTCTTGGTAATGGAAGTATTTTTTGGAAGGGGAGAGTGTGGCCAGGAGCCTGGGCCAGTAGGGCTTTCTATCCCAAGTTACCTGTTACTCATAGGCAAAACAAGGGCATCTGCATTAATTGAAATAATAGAAGACTTAGGTAAAAGAAAAGTTTTGGTTGTACTGTTACTACATTTTTCTAGTAAGGCTAGTAGGCTTTCAGACTGTTCTGCTTCAAATATTATACAAATTATTGTATTTCTGATAGTACATGTAGATGTAAATCCCAAGTAGCAAGCAAGAATGTAAAGTCAAGTCATTCTAAGAAAGAAGAGTCAGTTGTTTGGAAATACCGTATGTATTTCCAGTATGACAGGGTGATTGACAAAAAAAAAAAAAATAGTTCATTAATTTCTTAATGCTGTCTTTAACTCTATAAAATACTGGCTCTATCTGTATACAAAGTAGAAATGATTAACAGGTGACATATTGGCATGAGAAGAAAACAATAGAGTGGCTTTTTCAGATGGTCAGTTTCCAAGAGTATGTTGCATTTTAGATCCTTTGTCTGGGTCTCCCTTCTACTGTACAACCAAGTCCTAACTGTCAGATTCTCCCTGCTTCGGAACAAGATTTTCACTAGTTTTACTTAAAAGTTGAGAAGTCATTACCTCAGTAAAGTTGCTGTAGTATGGTCAGTATGTATTGTCTTTTTTTTAATTCACTTAGTTTTTTGCCATTGGGCACATGCACTCAGCACAGAGAGCAGGGGTAGGGGTGATTCTCACTGCAGCCCCTTCTCCATTCTCCTCAGTGTTTTGGGCACACATACACAGGCCACCAACGTTATTTTCAAGCCATTGGATTTGGGATTTGAACCGCAGTTTGCCATGTGGAAATCCAGGGCCTTAGCCACCATGCTGGCTCTCATTTTTATTTTAATAATGTAAATTTTTCTAACATCTGAAGACTATGACTGGGCGGTATAAGGAGGTATGACCTCCTTTTTTTCTGTTTTTGATGCAAATTTTTAAAAGTTAATGTATTTCTTTTATGAATAAGAGAACAACAGAGACAGCACCTCAGACATGGTCTCAGTATTGCCATCCAGCTCCAGCCACCTCGGGATCATGGGCGCATGTAATCAGGGGAAGGTCCCTGGAAGCAAACCTGGAACCTTCCATGTGGGTCAGTCTCACAGGCAATCATTTCTTCACTATTATGCCAGTGTTCAGCCACTATGGCCTCCTTTTTATGAAAAATATCTCTTCATTCTACTTTATAAATCACAAAAGTTTCTTGTTAATAATGTTGCAAAACAGGCAGATAATAATCTACCAAACTGTAAAATTTATTCTAAACTATCTATTGATTCAAGATTAAGTTTTCCTGGGACCTGCTGATGGTATAATGATTGCATCACTGGACTCCCACATAGTCCACCGACTTGAACCAGCAGCCTGAAACTCACACTGGGTGTATGTGCATGCGTGCCCCAAATCCCTAGAGGAGTATGAGGAGAAGGGATTGCAGCATAGCCATCCCCCCCCCGGGGGGGGGTGATTTCTCACTCTCTTACTCTGTCTCTGGCAAGTGCCCTATAGCAAAAATCTCTCTTCAAAAAAAAAAAAAAGTAAAGATTTTTTTTTTTTAAAAGGAAGCTTGAGGCTAGCCCTATAGCCTGGTGGTTCAAGGGTCTAGATTTCACATGACCAGTTGCACAGTTTGAGTCCTGGACCTGGCGTGAAACATGGAGGAGAAAGGATTGCAGCCTGACCATTCTCCATGGGGGAGGTGCTTTCTTACAATACTTTAACTGGTGTAGAGAAAATTGAAGTTGTAACTCAATCATAGAAAATTTAGATGACTCCTTAATTCCTAGCTCTTGTTACAGTAAATTGAAATGTGTGATGGGCATAATCTGAAGTAATTTCCTTTTTTATCATAGCTAACTTGCCTTTTATTTTGACACAGCTTCAGAAAGATCTAGAAGAAATAAAGGTGTTATTGGAAAAGGCCACTAGGAAAAGAGTACGTGATGCTCTTACAGCTGAAAAATCCAAAATTTAGAAAAAAATCAAGAACAAGATGCAACAGAAATCACAGAAAAAAACAGAACTTCTTGACAATGAAAAGCCAGCTGCTGTGGTTGCTCCCATTACAACAGGATATACAGTGAAAATCAGTAATTATGGTATGACCTGCATCTAATTCTTCATGCTCCCTATAACCTATTCCTTAGTGGTACACTTTCAAAGTAAATCAGTACATAATTTAAAAAATACTTGCAAGTGTTTGCTTTTTGGTGGCTTGTAAGTCGATCCATTGGTTTATTTAATAAGGTACTTTATTTTTAAAGAGATAAATGGGAAGGATACTTTTTAGAAGCTATTAACAAGTAAACGTGATAAGTAGCAATAATAAAGAAGGACCCGCTTCTGAAATAACATTCAGTATACATGAACCATAGCTGTGGTTTATTTTGTTTTTAAGTTAATTTATGTCTTACATGAACAAGATACACACCCCCCTCCCCCCCACAAGGTCTTCACACTGTGATCCCTCCCTAGTCTCAGCGTGCCCAGGTTGTGGGCACACGCATTCTTGGTGTACTCAGACCCTGGGACCTTCCCATTTGGGTCCAGCATCACGGGGCATTATGTTATTACTGTGCCACTGGCTGGCCTATGTTGTAGGTTTTAAAATCACATTTTACTTTCTACTGCCAAACCACCAGCAAAATTAACTGAAGAAGGGAATCCCGTTAAATCCGGGGGAATAGTTGTTGTTTGTTTTTTGTTTGTTTATTTGTTTTTTTGAGAGGTTTTTGTTACAAGGTGCATGTGCTCTCTAGAAAGATAGAGACAGAAAGACAGAAAGTGAGAAATCACCCTCCAGGGGGTATGGCCACGCTGCAATCCCTTCTCCATTCTCTTGGGATCTTGGGCACGCATGCACACGCGCCCGGCGTGAGTTTAAGCCACTGGGTCCGGGACTCAAACTGTGGTCGACAATATGGGAGTTCAGCGACATAGCCATTATGCTCATTGCTGGTCCCAATCCAGGAAATAGTTTCAAGCACCTCGTGTGTACTGCTATTGTGCTTGGACTTCTTAATGTATAGCAGTGACTAGGACCCAGTCCCTGCTCGTAGTGTCATTGGGACACATTACAGGAGGTCTTCCAAAAGTTCTTGGAAAATGCACATTACAGAAAAACCTATATGAATTTCAAAATTTTTAGCATTTATTCTTACTTTAATTGCAGTTTTTCTCAGACTTTTTGAAGTGATCCTGTACAACTAATCCCATAGTAATGCCATTTTCCTTCAATGGAGTATGAAGTAAGCTCTCTCAAGAACAGGGCAGTCTTATTTTCCTTCTGCTCACAGTATCTAGCACATAGTAAATACTTAATATTTGTTTGAACAATAGAGATTTATGAAATAATATGGGAATATAGCTAAAGAAATGAATAATTTTGGACATGAGGAACAAGAAAGATAAGAAGGGCTGAATAAGTTTGAGTTTGTAAGTATATATCTGGTGGAAAGGATTGGAATAGCATGAGCACAGAACATGAATAAAGGCTCAAAAGGCGTGATGCATTCTGAGTATTGTCCTCATAAAAGCAGTGTGAGTGTCATGCTTAAGAGATGTGCTGTGGTACTACAGGGGATGCTCAGTTAACTAGGAAGCTGGTTTGAAGGTATTAGAGTTGTGGCAGAAGTATTAGGGGAGAAACTTGTCGAAGTGGTGGATGGATAGATTGAATAGGAAGAAACTATAAATAGATGAAGTTCTTCAGAACTTTCTAGAACATCTTTTTTGATTAAACACTACATTTCTGTTCTATCGGACTAAGGGCAGAACTATCCCTGACTGATGATTGACATTGACACACACAAATAGCACCTTTTATATAACATTCGTATATTTTTAGGTGGACAGAGTTCACGTAGATTAGAGACTATTGTAAGTAGTTTGATAACATGCTGAAATTGTGTTAATAGACATATGGTAGCTTATCCGAATAGGTTTGGATGAAGAAGTCTTTGAATTTATATTCTACCATGTACTAGAAAGGAACTGAGGAAGCTAGGATTATAATTGTTGGATTGCTTAGAAAAGTATCAACAGAAATTATAGAATTGGACAGTGTTGATGTTTAAACCTTCAGTTTAGAGGAAAATTGCCAATACTGAGGTATAGGACAAAAATTATTTACATAAAAAACATAAATGAGGGACCAGCAAATGACACGGAAGTTCAGGTGACTGAATCCCACATGGCTAGCTACTTGGGAGTTCTGTACCCGGCAGCCTGAAAATCACACCAGGCTCCTGTGCATGCTTACCCAAAATCTCAAAAGGAGAAAGAATTGCAGTGTGGCCATATCCCCAGAGAGTACTTTCTCACATTCTCTTTCTCCTTTTCTTTTTCTTTCATGAGCATGTATGCTCTATGGCAAAACCTGGAGGGGGGAAAAAGCAAATGAGCCGATATTAAAGACTATTTAATATCATATTTTTATTTTATTTTTTTGGAAAGGTTTTTGCTATAGGGCACGTGCACTCGCTGGAAAGACAGAGAGAGAGATAGAAAGCGAGAAGTCACCCCCTAAGGGAATGGCCACGCTGCAATCCCTTCTCCTTTCTCCTCTTGGCATCTTGGGCACGCATGCACATGCGCCTGGCATGAGTTTAAGCCACCAGGTCTGGGACTGGAACTGTGGTCGACTACATGGGAGTCCAGTGACATAGCCATACTGCTGATCCCTGGGCTCTTGTTTTGAAACCTGAATTCGAATCTCCATTTTACAAGTTGGTAGATTCCTAACTTTGGGTAGAAAACTCTTCTCAGGCTATTTTTTTAATCTAGAAACTTTCTTGTATTTTTAGTTTTTTCATGTTTCTATTAATAGATTTTTGTTTTTGTTTTACTGAGTTTCATTGTGAGCCATATATATTTACTCTTCCAGAGATTCTCAGAGGCTTACTTGATTCCCATCTTTTTGTTGTTGCTAGGATGGGATCAGTCAGATAAGTTTGTGAAAATCTACATTACCTTAACTGGAGTTCATCAAGTTCCTACTGAGAATGTGCAGGTGCATTTCACAGAGAGGTGAGTTTGTATAATGGGAAAGAAAATCATCATTAGGAGTCAGATTGTCTTGTCCTGGGAGTCTCTGTTGTTTGTAAAATATGCTTAAAATCAGGTTTGATTATCCTTTACACCTACTTTGAAGAGATGAATGTTAAAAGCTGTTGGCCTTCCCCCCTTTGTCACAAGAACTACAGAGAATTTGTCGTAGAACTGTGGTCCTCAGCCTTTTTGGCACCGGGGACTGGTTTCGTAGAAGGCAATTTTTCCAAAGACTGGGGATGGGGGTGGGGGCTGGGGGAAGGCAGGGATGGTTTTGAGATGATTCAAATGCATTAAATTTATTGTGTACTTTATTACTATTATATTCTAATATATAATGAAATGAATAATTAGACAGCTCACCATCATGCAGTATTTGCAGCTGCCCCTCAGCATTAGCATCACCAATTCAGCTCTACCTCAGATCATCAGGCTTCAGGTTCTCATAAGGAGTGCACAACCTAGATTCTCTCCCAGTTCACAATGGTGTTAGTGCTCCCATGAGACTCTGACAGGAAGTGGGGCTCAGGTTCTAATGTGAGTGATGGGAAACAGCTGTAAATACAGATGAAACTTTCCCCCCTCTCTTGCTGTTCACCTCCAGCTGTGTGGCCTGGTTCGTAACAGGCCGTGGACAGGTATTGGTCTGTGAACCTGGGATGGGGGACCTTTGTCATAGAACTGGAAAGATAATGTATTCACTTATGTTGTAGGTCATTTGATCTTTTGGTAAAGAACCTAAATGGCAAGAGTTACTCCATGATTGTGAACAATCTTTTGAAACCCATCTCTGTTGAAGGCAGTTCAAAAAAAGTGAGTGTACTTTTTTTTGCTCATACTATTGTGTGAACTCATTGTATTGAACCTGACTGATTAAATTGAGATATAATATTAATAGAAATATGTGTTATAGGAACCTGTAGACTACAGTCTGCTGCCTGTTTTATAAATGACATTTTTTGGGAACAGGAACATACTTATTTTTATGTTATTTGTTGCTGTTTTTATGCTATAGTGGCAGTTAAGTGGTTGAAACAGACTATATGGGTCATGAAACCTAAAATACTTACTGTATGGCCCTTTATAGGAGAAGCTTCTGTTATGGTAGAAGAATAGATTGCATTAAAATTGAAGAGGTGAGAGACTTTTAAAGTGATTAAGAATGAGACCTGAGGGTGTTGTTTTTTTTTTTCTTTTCCTGAAGGAACTATTTAATTTTATTTATGATCATTATTTTTTAAAATTAGACCACAGAGAGGGAGAGAAGAAAAGTGAGAAAGTAAGCCACCAGGTCTGGGACTGGCACTACATTTGGCCATGAGGGAGTCCAGCACTTTAACCATCATGCCACCTGCAAGCCCCCAGACCTGAGCTGTTTTTGTTGTTGTTGTTGATGTTGTTTTCCCTAACATTTTTGCTGTAGGGTGTGTGCACTCTCTAGCTACATTACCTTAACTGGAGTTCATCAAGTTCCTACTGAGAATGTGCAGGTGCATTTCACAGAGAGGTGAGTTTGTATAATGGGAAAGAAAATCATCATTAGGAGTCAGATTGTCTTGTCCTGGGAGTCTCTGTTGTTTGTAAAATATGCTTAAAATCAGGTTTGATTATCCTTTACACCTACTTTGAAGAGATGAATGTTAAAAGCTGTTGGCCTTCCCCCCTTTGTCACAAGAACTACAGAGAATTTGTCGTAGAACTGTGGTCCTCAGCCTTTTTGGCACCGGGGACTGGTTTCGTAGAAGGCAATTTTTCCAAAGACTGGGGATGGGGGTGGGGGCTGGGGGAAGGCAGGGATGGTTTTGAGATGATTCAAATGCATTAAATTTATTGTGTACTTTATTACTATTATATTCTAATATATAATGAAATGAATAATTAGACAGCTCACCATCATGCAGTATTTGCAGCTGCCCCTCAGCATTAGCATCACCAATTCAGCTCTACCTCAGATCATCAGGCTTCAGGTTCTCATAAGGAGTGCACAACCTAGATTCTCTCCCAGTTCACAATGGTGTTAGTGCTCCCATGAGACTCTGACAGGAAGTGGGGCTCAGGTTCTAATGTGAGTGATGGGAAACAGCTGTAAATACAGATGAAACTTTCCCCCCTCTCTTGCTGTTCACCTCCAGCTGTGTGGCCTGGTTCGTAACAGGCCGTGGACAGGTATTGGTCTGTGAACCTGGGATGGGGGACCTTTGTCATAGAACTGGAAAGATAATGTATTCACTTATGTTGTAGGTCATTTGATCTTTTGGTAAAGAACCTAAATGGCAAGAGTTACTCCATGATTGTGAACAATCTTTTGAAACCCATCTCTGTTGAAGGCAGTTCAAAAAAAGTGAGTGTACTTTTTTTTGCTCATACTATTGTGTGAACTCATTGTATTGAACCTGACTGATTAAATTGAGATATAATATTAATAGAAATATGTGTTATAGGAACCTGTAGACTACAGTCTGCTGCCTGTTTTATAAATGACATTTTTTGGGAACAGGAACATACTTATTTTTATGTTATTTGTTGCTGTTTTTATGCTATAGTGGCAGTTAAGTGGTTGAAACAGACTATATGGGTCATGAAACCTAAAATACTTACTGTATGGCCCTTTATAGGAGAAGCTTCTGTTATGGTAGAAGAATAGATTGCATTAAAATTGAAGAGGTGAGAGACTTTTAAAGTGATTAAGAATGAGACCTGAGGGTGTTGTTTTTTTTTTTCTTTTCCTGAAGGAACTATTTAATTTTATTTATGATCATTATTTTTTAAAATTAGACCACAGAGAGGGAGAGAAGAAAAGTGAGAAAGTAAGCCACCAGGTCTGGGACTGGCACTACATTTGGCCATGAGGGAGTCCAGCACTTTAACCATCATGCCACCTGCAAGCCCCCAGACCTGAGCTGTTTTTGTTGTTGTTGTTGATGTTGTTTTCCCTAACATTTTTGCTGTAGGGTGTGTGCACTCTCTAGAGAAACAGAAAGTGAGAAATCACCCCACAAGGGGAATTGCCATATCACAATCCCTTCTCTATTCTCCCAAATTCCTCTCAGGATCTTGGGCATGCACGCACATGAACCTGATGTGAGTTTAAGCTGCTGGGCCCATGACATGAACTGTGGTTGACTACATGGGAGTTCAGCAATGTAACCATTACGCCATCTGCTGGTCCCAAGACCTGAGTTTTAATCCCAGCTTTTACCACTTCTAGATAATACACTTTGGCAGTTTGATCACCCACTTCCTCAGTTTCCCCATTGGGTAGTATATTTCACAAAGCTGAAATGATATACAGAAATGAAATCTATCTGTAAATAGCTTAAATTAATTATAGCTGTTAGAAATATGCATAAATTTTTGATACATAAAAGGTCTTAAGCACCACACCCAACTGTAGTAGATGCTATAAAAATAGTGAAAATGCTTTTAAACTGTTAGGCGTACTTTTTAGTATTTATACATCCCACATCTTAACCTAATTTGAATCAGTGAGGCTTACTACATCAGGTATATACATGCCTGTATATATAGTCTATACATGTTTACATACAGTTATATAGCAGCTTAAAGGTAACAGAATTTACTGATAAGCTTGTGTCTCACTGCAGCCTTCATCTGCTAATCCGGTAGTTGAAGGAATACTCAGACTATTAGGAGATAAGCACTGATCATTGTTGAAAGAATCGTATATTGCTCTTTCCTTTTTCTCACCTTCCCAATACCTTACATTGCCCTATACTGCTGTATATGATCAGGTTTCCTGCCTGTCCCAGATCCCTCTTATTATAGATACACAGAATTACCCTGTCAATCACTAAAAGTCCAGCCACTCCTTATCTTCAAACACAGAGATTGTCCATCTTGTAGCCAGTTCTAGAATGCCCTTCTGGATCTTAGGTTTCAGTGCAAGAGTGTGCTTCACTAATGAAGCTCCTACCCCTCTCTTTTTAGCACCCTTTTAGTAAGTAGCACTTACTAATATTTACAGGTATTCAAGTTTCACTGCTTATTCGTGGTCTTTCCAGATTCTGGCCTATTCATGAAAGTACTACCAGCTCTTAGAATTAGTCTCCCACATACAAGGCACATGATTGTGGAGTAAGGATTGTTTTCTAAGTGTTCATGCTTATCACACATGGTCTGAGTTGTACCTATTTTCCCACTTCCAGGTTAAGACCGATACAGTTCTCATATTATGTAGAAAGAAAACAGAAAACACACGATGGGACTACCTGACCCAGGTTGAAAAAGAGTGCAAAGAGAAAGAGTGAGTCTACTTTTAATTAAAGATTTCAATGTATTCTTTGCTGGGATTATAGATTTCTAATAGTTTTTCTTTATGTATTGTAGAGCTGTGTAATCTGTGATTTGACCATTTACCTTTTGATGTCCACTGATTAGCCTGATTCCTTATGTATCTGCTTTCAACTATAAGAACCTACCTGAAGATAACACCGGTCCAGCAAATTGCTTTTTTTTTAGGGTGGGGAGGTTGCTATAGAGCATGTATGCTCTCCAGAGAGACCGGTGAGAAATCACCCCCCAGAGGGGTGGCTATGCCACAATCCCTTCTCCTCTATTCTCCTCTCAGAATCTTGGGCATGCACGCACATGCATCTGGTGTGAGTTTAAGGCACTGGATCTGAGACTTGAACTGCGGCTGACTACATTGGGAGTCTAGCAACATAGCCATTATGCCATCTGCTGGTCCCAGCAAATTACCCTTTTTCTTCTTTTTTTGTGTGGAGAGGTTTTTGCTATAGGGCGCGTGCGCTCGCCAGACAGACAGAGACAGACAGAAAGCAAGAAATCACCCCCCAGGGGGGATGGCCATGCCGCAATCCCTTCTCCATTCTCCTCTTGGGATCTTGGGCACACATGCACACGCACCCGGCATGAGTTTTAAGCCACCGGGTCCAGGACCCGAACCGCAGTCGACTACATGGGAGTCCAGCGACATATCCATTACGTTAACTGCTGGTCCCGCAAAAATCTCTAAAAAAAAAAGTTATCTATTTAATTTCATTTCTCGTTGTTGTTATTTTTTTTTTTAACTTGCTACAGGGCACATGCACTCACCACAGAGAGAGAGAGAGAAGAGAGAGAACACATGCTGCCAAGTCCAGGACTTGAACCGCAGTTGGCCATGTCATAGTCCAGTACCTTAACCATCATGCTACCTGCTGGCCCTCCTTCATTCCTCTTGTCTCGATCCCCTCTACTTCCTGCCAATGTTAACAACCTAAAATTATATCTTTCCATTTCTTTTATTTCTTGTGTTTTCTTTTTTAACAGAAAGCCTTCATACGACACTGAAACAGATCCTAGTGAGGGACTGATGAATGTTCTAAAGAAAATTTATGAAGATGGAGATGATGATATGAAGCGAACTATTAATAAAGCCTGGGTGGAATCAAGAGAGAAGCAAGCCAAAGGAGAACCAGAATTTTAAGACTTAAAGTCCTTTCAAGAACTGTGATGTGGAAATTCTGATGTTTTCAATAAGAGAATGTTGGTGAGCAGCACATATAAATTGACAGATTAACTATTTACACAGCCTTCTAAGTAAAGACAGTGAATTCTCCATGTCCTCCTGGAGAATTTATTTAAATAAAGTATGCTTATTAAACACTTCCTCCAAAGATGATTTCGTTAGCACCCTGACCATTTTGTTCAAAAAAAGGATTATATTGCATTATTTGAAATAATGAAAATGCTATGTATTTTTGTTCAGCTAAGAGATAGAAAACAAAAGTATTTGTCTGCCTTTAAGTTAGTGACATCAATTCTAGTGTAAGAAAAAGAAAATGTAAAACTTGAATTTTTACATAAAATACAAGTTTGTACTTGTACTTGGAAGTTAATTTCTTACTACCAGCTGCAATGCATTACCATGTTCCAGTAATTCAGTTATAGATGATCCTGTGTATTTAAATATATTTGTTTATGCACCTATAGAACTGAAACTAAATAGAAACTTGACAAGAATAGACAAGCATTATTGTGTATACCAGTTAGAATGTTTTGCCATGGGTCAGAGGGCTTATAAAAGTAATAACCATAAAGCTAAAATAATTAATTTGAAAATCCATCCATTCCTATATTCAATAAAGTTAGATTTTTTTAATTCAGTGGAATAGTTTTACTCTTTGTCCAGGGTATGACAGAAAAGTCAAGACTTTCGGAAGGAATTGTTTATTTTAGAGAGAAGTTAGTTTCCCTGAAATCAGAAGCCAGAGCAAGGTACCTATGATCTTCACTACATCATACTGGAAGAATTAGCCAATGTACTTAGATAAGAGAAATTAGATGCACAAGAAAAACCCAAATGGACTAACCAGAACTGCTCTAATTCAGAGTGTTTGGTAAAAGTGACAGGATTTACTAAATACTGAAATAGTTACAATACTTCCATAATTGTTTTGTTGGCATGTGAATAAACAGATAAGTGGAACCAAATAAAAATACCTAATGCATATGGAAGTTTTAGAATACAGCATAAATAGCATTTCAAAAGTGGTCCTAAATAATATTGAGGTAAAAATAGTCATTCGAACACATCTGAAACAGATCAGAGATCTGACTATAAAAAATTAAAACGTACAAATACTAGAGACGTGGAATTCCATTATTAAGAGAGGAAACTGCTCCACGTGGCATACACACTAGAAAGAATAAAACTAATTATGTCAGTTTTAACTACATAAAAATAAATGTTTTCATAGCAAAAGAAGCTCACCATAATCAAAAACAGACATACTGAAAGAATTACAATTATGTACAAAAAATTCACAGAGAAGAATAAATGACCTTTAACTCATGAAAAGATGCTCACCTTGTTCAGGTAAGAAATAGTAAAAAGCAGTCTCTTACCTTTCACTAGGAAAACTCCAGAAGTTTAACATACTGTGTTTAGTGTTGAAGCTATGAAGAAATAGGGACACACAAGAATGGGAGTGGAATGAAAAGGTTAAAACTTATGTGGAAGGGTATTTGTATATTACATACGAGAATTACATATGCATTTATTTATCCTCTGATGCAAAATTCTACTTATAGACCCTATCTAGACCAGCTCCATGCTATAAAAATAAAGCTTTGTGTATAGGGAGCTGGATCCCACATGGCTCACACCATGGTTTGAATCCCTGCCCCAGTGGTTTGAAAAATTCTGAGCACATGTCTGTGTATGCCTAAAATCATGACAGGATAGAAGAAATGGAAGAAAAAGGATTGCAGCATGACTATGTCCCATTGGGAGGGTGTGCTTCCCACCAAGTGTGTGCACCTCTGGCCATGAGAGCAATTAAAAAAAAAAGTCTCTAAAAGATACCCTGGCAAAAAAAAAAAGGAATGTTATATGCAAAAGATTTGAAATATTTGAAATACCCAAATATCTGTTAATGGGACCAGCTGAATATATTTTGGTACATCCACATGGCAGAGTTCTTAGAATCACACAAAATAAGATCATTTCTATATAAAAAATGATCAGGATATATTAGGTTGTTGGGAAAGTCATGTTTTCTGTGTTTTTCTTTGAAAAACTGTGTCATGACTTTCCTGACAACCCAACAGTTGAAAGAACAAAGTACAAGATACTACCTTTGTGTAAGAAAAGGTGGAAAATGTGAATACATAAACATGTGCTTATATTTTAAACAATGCAAAGGTGTAAATCCAGAACTGGTAGAAATTCTTTCCAGTTGAGGAAGGAAGATTCAGGCGGGAAGCAATGCTTCTGTGAATGTACCTTGTTTTACAGTTTTGACTAGAACGATCTAAAATTTGAAAACAAATGTAACTCACTAGTTTAGTCCATTCTTCTTGTTATAAAATTAGACTGGATAACTTATAAATAGAAAATAATTTCTTAGTTCATTTTGGAAGTCCAAGATCAGGGTACCAGGAGATTGGTGTTTGGCAAGGCCTCACTTATTCCGAGTTGATGTCTTCTAGGAGTATCTTCACATGGTAGAAGGACAAAAGGCATGAAGTACTTGCTCCCTCAAATTGTTATATAGGAACATTGATTCCATCCTCGAGGGTGGTCACACCACTTCCTAAAGGCCCCACCTTTTTTTTGGCATGGCATATGTGCTTGCAGGAGAGAAACAAAGTGAGAAATCACCCCATCCCCTAGAGAGCACACCTCAATCCCTTCTCTCTTGGGATTTTGCACATACATGCCCACATGCCCAGTGTGATTTTCACACCTCCTGGTTCAGGACTCCAACCACAGTTGGCCATGTGGGAGTCTACTGTCTTATTCACCACCTATCTACTGGCCCTGACCCCACCTCTTAATACTGAAGCCCTGGGTATTAATTTTCAACATGAATTTGGGTGATAGAATCATCCAAACCATAGCATGCATATCAAGTTGGCAATATAAACGAATTATTTTCAAATAACTTTATAGGAATATTTTGTTGCTAATACAGATTTCCCTGCAAGGCCCATCAAAACCACCTAAAAGTGGCAATTTGGTAGCAAAAAGCACCCCTAGGGCTCAGTGTGGTCTCAATACCATTTCCTACTGAAAGGACCTCACACCTTTGGGGAAAAAAATGTCTGAGTCATGAAATATATAAGGTAAGCCTGGGTTACTTTAGGCCAGAAAGCAAGGAAACTAATTCTGTACCATGTCAACAGGATATAGGAGCCAACTGATGAGACTTAATGGTAATGGGACAATTTGAGTACCCAAAAGGAGAGGGTAGGAAGGATGGCTGACTAGAGACACCCATGGCAACTATTCAAAGATGGGCCAAAGCATGGTGGTTAAGGTGCTGGATGCCCATGTGGCCAACTGCAGATTGAGTCCTGGATCATGAGGCTTGAAAGTCATGCAGGGCGCATGTGCACATTTGCCCTAAATCCCCAGAGGAGAATGGAAGAGAAGGGATTGCAGTGTGGCCATCCCCACTGGGGGCGATTTCTCACCTTGCTTCTGTGAGCACATGCGCCCTGTGGCCAAAAAGTTTTTGAACAAAGCAGAGAAGAAACCACTGAGGCACAGAAGCTGGAGATGTAGGCATAAAGGAGAGGGTTCCAGAACAGTAGTATTCAGTTAAGGAGAGCACCCCATGTGGAGAAGAGGTTTGAAATAATCTGACACGCCACACCTCCACCTTGGGCACCTATAGTATTTGCTACCAGAGTCACAAAGTCACGTAGGGAGTTTCCCAGAGTCCTTGTGGTATACTACCCAGAAAAGGAACACAGATTCCACCCCCTCCTTGGAGCCCAAACTCAGTATAGCATTTGGGGGCTGGGCAGCAACCAATGTATATCCTGCCCTAGGGTCAGAACTTGCACCTCCACACCCTTGAAGCTTCACTTTTGCTCCAGTGAGACAAGGCAAAGACCATCCGAACCAGGTCACAGCTGAGCTGAGTGATGCAGCAGTGACCCTAGTATCTGTCCTGTGCAATATAGTGGGGAAGACCCCCTTGAGACATTTACAACCGCTGCCACAAAAATATAAAAGATTATTATAAACTATTAACTATATGCCAACAAAATGGAAAATTTAGAGGAGATGGATAAATTCCTGGACACAAAATCTACCAACATTCAACCAGGGAAAAAGAGCCTGACAAAAGCAACAAGATTGAATAAGTAGTGTCTCAACGATGAAAAGCCCGGGTCTGGATGGCTTTACTGTTGGATTTTACAAATCTTCTGGAGACTGAGTACAGATTCTTTTCAAACTATTCGAGAAAAAGACCAGCAGGTGGTGTGGTGTGCTTGAAGTGCTGGACTCCCACGTGGCTGACTGCAGTTTGAGTCCCAGACTTGGCAACTTGCTTTCTTACTTTCCTGTCTCTGTTTCTGGTTAAAAATTTTAAAATAATACATTTAAATACTTCAATTAAATTCAGTAAAGTGGCAGAAAAAAAATGACAGGAGTAAACACTAAACAGAAAAATCTCTAAATTCATAATGAAAGTGAAAAATAACTTGTTACCACTTTCATTGGCTAGAACAGAATCTTATTTACTCTGAAAACTGACAGAGAACCATGTATTTATACTGTCTTGAAGAAATGTTTTTCAGGGAAATAAACTGTCAATAAGGGAAAGTTCCTTAAAGAAAAATTTTACCTTATGCAGAAAAAATGATGGAATTAGAGAATCACCATTTCATCCCTTAAGGAAATAGACCAAGGTAAAATGAAATACAAAAAATAACTTTATACAGTACACAGGATTGTGGAGAAACTTCATTCCTTAAAAACTGACCTGAATCAGTCCACCCTCTGCCTGTAACTACCAATTTACCAGAAATTTGGGAGACAAGGGAATAAATCAAAGGGCACATGATGAGGCAAAGCTGAGTGTTGGGCAAATGGCCTGGTTTCATCAAGGGATGAATTACACAAAAAAGGAAGGAGTAGGGCCAGCAGGTAGCATGGTGGTTAAGACACTGGACTCCCACATGGATGACCGTAGTTTGAGCCCTGGACCTAGTGGCTTGGAAATCACACCAGGTATGTGTGTGTGCATGTGCCCAGAATCTCCAAGAGAGAATGGAGAAGGAACTCTGGCATGTGCACATGTCCACACACCCTATGGCAAAGACCTTAAAAAAACGTGGAAGGGGCTTATGGAAAAAAAATATTGAGGAGATATTACCAAATGAAATATATGGATCATGCTTGTACTCTATTCAAATAAAAAGGTAAGGTGTCATTGATAAGCTAGAAATGAGAAAATTAGACTGCTTTACTTAAGGTTTGAAAAACCGTTACTGAGAGATTAGCCTAGAGCATTCTAGTTAGTAGGTTGTCATATAAATTTAGACAACACGAATTTGAGGTATTTTATAATTCCCTCATAACTCCATCTCCACCTGAATCCCAGGCTCTGCTCTCTAGCTATACCTAGGCTTCCCCATCAAATGATAGGCATCTCAAACACTGCACAACTGAAATCTGAGCTCACACCTTTCCCCTAAACTTGACATTATTTTCATACTTGCTATCTTAAGAGTTGTACTCTGTCATCTCTCTAGACACTAACCAGGAACCCAAAGTACCTTCCTTACCTCTTAGAAATTAATCATCTTGAGTTTCACCCAGTTTTGCTTCCTAAATCTTTTCTTTCCCTTTGCTAATACCACTACCTACCTCAAGCCCTTGTCTTCCTGAACATCCTCCTCCTACGTGGTTGTCTTGTCTGTAGCCTTTGCCCCTCTTGGCCATCTACTATGTAGCTGTCAGTTATCTGTAGGACAAACTGATGTTATCCCTCTGCTTAAAACTTTCCGATACCTGAAATTTAAATTCTCAGCTCCTTCCCATGATATGAGATCTTCCATTATACAGCCCTTCTTGTCCTGTGCTTCGATTTTTCTTTTTTTTTCTTTTTTTTTTTGCTATAGGGCACGTGCGCTCACCAGACAGAGACAGACAGGAAGCAAGAAATCACCCCCCAGGGGAGATGGCCACGCTGCAATCCCTTCTCCTCCATTCTCTTCTTGGGATCTTGGGCACGCATACACACGCGCCCCGCCTGAGGTTAAGCCACCGGGTCTGGGACTCGAACCATTGTCCGACTACAGGGGAGTCCAGCCACATAGCCATTACGCTAACTGCTGGTCCCTGCTTCGTGTTTTTTGATACACTGGAGTGACTAGTTTGCTTGAAGCCTTCTCTGTGGCTTTGTTTCTTTGTGCTTTTGTTCCCACAGGTATCGCCTCCAGGAATATTTTCCTGAACTAGAGGGCTTCCATTTTGCTACTCTTTTAGAGCAAAACAGTCCGGACCAGCAGGTGGCCTGGTGGTTAAAGCGCTGGACTCCTACATGCCAACTGCTTGGAAATCACTCCAGGCACATGTGTGTGCAGGCCCAAATTCCCAAGAGGAGATTAGAGGAGAAGGGATTGCAGTGTGGCCAGCTCACCTGGGGGGTGGTGGTGGTGATTTCTCACTCTGCTTCTCACGTCTCTGACATGTGCATGTGCCCTGTGGCAAAAACCTAAAAAAGAGCAATATAGTTGACAAGAGAAAAATGAGACTATAGCAATATCTTGGGTTAGGGTTCTGTCAGGAGCTATCCTTTTTCTTTCTTTTTTTAAAAATTTTATTTATTGGGACCAGCAGATGGCATAACGGCTACATCACTGGACTCCTATGTAGTCAACTGCGGTTCGAGTCCCAGACCTGTTGGCTTAAACTCAAATCCGACACATGTGCATGCATGTCCAAGATCCCAAGAGGGGAATGGAGGTGAAGGGACTGCAGCATGGCCATCCCCCTGGAGGGTGATTTCTCACTTTCTCTTTCTGGCGAGCGCATGCATCCTGTAGCAAAAACGTCTCAAAATTTTTTTTATTTACTTATTTTAATTTGACCAGAGAGGGACAGAATGAGAGAGGAAGAGAAAGAGGAAATGAGAAAGCAAGCTGCCAGATCTTGGACTTGAACCACAGTTGGCCATGTGGGAGTCCAGGGCCCTTAACTACCACACCACCTGCTGGCCCCAAGGAGCTATCTCTTTTTTACACATTGAATAAAATATGTATATATGGGGCATACGAATATACTATAATGAAACTTTTTCTCTTGGCTACATTTTCAAGGCCTTAATAATAAGGCATATTTTGTTGTAAAGGCCCTTAAAGATGGAAGTGGTTCTTTTGTTCAGCTATCACACAAAGAAACTGGGCATTAAGTTAGATAACCCAGATTATCAGATTTACCTTCTTATCTATTGTTTCTCTAACACCACTAGCTCTAGGTCAGGGAAGCCAGGCCAAGATTACAGTTTGTGACAGACGAGCTGCATGTCAATTAGATGAATTGACTATATGATAACACTATTTTATGAAGTAATGTTATTAAAAAAATACAAAACCCCTTTTATATTACTAAAAGAATTTGAAGGAAAAGGAAAGCATATGGAGCATATTTTCACAGAAAATATTTTTTATTATTATACTCTGTATGTATGTGTGAGAACAGTATGTTTAATCTATTAAATCCAAGAAAATATAAGTACGGAAAACGTCAAGCAGACTAGACAACTACACTGGGCCACGCTAGAAACTAGAATTTTATCTTTTAGAAAAGTCTCTCCATGCTTCCCTGCAGGCTCAGTAGTTTCTGCAGCAGATTTACCATATTGCTCGCTGGACTCCAGAGAGCTGCCCATGGTCGGCTAAGTGACGGAAGACGATGCGACTCAGCCTCCAGCGTCGCTTCACACCACGTGGACGGGATGTCATAACACACCGATTTCGGATTCTGACAGGACAGCTATCACGGGGAAGGGCAGCAATTTCTTCATCAGCCATATCCTAAGGGAAATCACATTATCATACAGATCACATGTGTTTGTTTATTCCAGATTTGTAAGTCTTGCTTAGAGGAGGAGAAGAGGGAGCTAAATTCACTGCTGTAGCAGTTTAGCCAAAGAACCCTGGACACTAGTAAAGCTTAATGTCTGAGCAGAAACAAATAGATAAGAAAGCTGCCAGGAATGTCTGACATCCTTCCAATATAGTTTTTAAAAGATGAAACATAACATAGAACCATAAGTATAAACAATAAGTATAATGGTCAGTAAAAATTTACAAACAGAACATATCTGTGTAACCAGCACTAAATTATGAAACATCATCCTCAGCACCCCAGGCCCTGCCTGTGCTTTTCAGTCACTAATGCTGATCAACTCACCCAATTACTGACAACACAGGAGGTTTTCCTTTTGTGAATGGTATACAAATGTAACCATATGGTATGTATTCTCTTCATTTCTGTTTGCCTTTTTCATTCAACAATATATATGCTTGTGAATTTCACCCATATTGTTAGATGTACTGTAACTTCCTCATTCTTACTGGTGGTGATTTGTGAGAGTATACTGTAATTTATGTCTTCTACAGGTGATGGACATCTGGTAGCTTCCAGTTTTGAGCTTTATGAAGTGTGGCACATTATATTCTTGCTTAAGTAAGTCGCCTGCAAAATATGTGACTGCATTTCTGTTGCCTCTCCATATATTTGAATGATGAAAGTGAAACCTCTGGCCTGATGAACAAGTAGGAGGGAATATGTCTTGAGATGAAACTAGGGAGGGAAGAAAGGCAGGATCAGAGAGTCTTAAAGTCTAAGAAGATTCTGACTGCTAAAGAAGTAAAGGGAAAGACTCAGATGAGATGTACTTTTAAAAAAATCATCTGTAATGTAGAGAATGAACCTGGCAAGGGCAAATGGTTGATGGGAGAAAAACAAGACTACAGTGCTAGCTTGGGCTAAGGTTTGTCAGGAGCTATCTACTCTCACATGTGTGCTTAAGAGTGTGGTGTGGGGCCCACAGATGGCGTAATGGTTATGTCGCTGGACTCCCATATAGTTGACCACAGTGGCTGAAAACACGCCAGGTGCCTGGTGTGTGCGTGCGTGCCCAAGATCCCAAGAGGAGAATGGAAGAGAAGGGACTGAGGTGTGGCCATCCCCCCTGGGGGGGTGATTTCTTGCTTTCTCTCTGTCTGTCTCTGGCGAGTGCCCGCACCCTATAGCAAGAATCTCTCTTAAAAAAGTTGGGTGTGCATACAAGTGTCTCTAATACTTGAACCTGACAAGTGTGCTGTTGAGCATGACTGACCCTGTGCTAGACTCTGAGAAACAAAATGATTACTCTTACACTAAAAGGATGCAAATTCAACCAGATAACACACTTTAAAGCCACTAAATTGACACAAACTATTAAGCATTAAGAATAGTTCCTACTCTCCAAAAACTTATGCATAGTTGCCATCATGAACTACTTATAAAATTAAATAAAACAGCATGATTAAATCAATGGTGGATGGTAAGTGCTATAGGAGAACTGGTGAGAGGAAATAACTGGGCTAGAAGACAGGCAGTTTCATGGAGGCAGACCTTAAAGAATGGCTATAAATTACTTACTTTATTTATACCTGTCCTTCCTTGTTCCCAAAATGATTTAAGGCAATTTATAAATGAAGAAATTGGAACAAAGGGAAATGGGACTAGAAAGGATAAAAGCCTCAGGACTCAGAAGTGCATGCTGTGAAAGCCTGTACACTGCGACAGAAACGTGACTTGTAAGCTACTTAACTGCTAAAGAAGTAAAGGGAAAGACTCAGATGAGATGTACTTTTAAAAAAATCATCTGTAATGTAGAGAATGAACCTGGCAAGGGCAAATGGTTGATGGGAGAAAAACAAGACTACAGTGCTAGCTTGGGCTAAGGTTTGTCAGGAGCTATCTACTCTCACATGTGTGCTTAAGAGTGTGGTGTGGGGCCCACAGATGGCGTAATGGTTATGTCGCTGGACTCCCATATAGTTGACCACAGTGGCTGAAAACACGCCAGGTGCCTGGTGTGTGCGTGCGTGCCCAAGATCCCAAGAGGAGAATGGAAGAGAAGGGACTGAGGTGTGGCCATCCCCCCTGGGGGGGTGATTTCTTGCTTTCTCTCTGTCTGTCTCTGGCGAGTGCCCGCACCCTATAGCAAGAATCTCTCTTAAAAAAGTTGGGTGTGCATACAAGTGTCTCTAATACTTGAACCTGACAAGTGTGCTGTTGAGCATGACTGACCCTGTGCTAGACTCTGAGAAACAAAATGATTACTCTTACACTAAAAGGATGCAAATTCAACCAGATAACACACTTTAAAGCCACTAAATTGACACAAACTATTAAGCATTAAGAATAGTTCCTACTCTCCAAAAACTTATGCATAGTTGCCATCATGAACTACTTATAAAATTAAATAAAACAGCATGATTAAATCAATGGTGGATGGTAAGTGCTATAGGAGAACTGGTGAGAGGAAATAACTGGGCTAGAAGACAGGCAGTTTCATGGAGGCAGACCTTAAAGAATGGCTATAAATTACTTACTTTATTTATACCTGTCCTTCCTTGTTCCCAAAATGATTTAAGGCAATTTATAAATGAAGAAATTGGAACAAAGGGAAATGGGACTAGAAAGGATAAAAGCCTCAGGACTCAGAAGTGCATGCTGTGAAAGCCTGTACACTGCGACAGAAACGTGACTTGTAAGCTACTTAACAGGCAACAGGGATCCCCATCAGTTTCCATGATTCAGTCTCTGCACAGCTATCGCTGGTACTGATGCCAGAGACATTTCTTCTGAGACACTTCATAAATAATGTGCTCAGCAACATTTCTCCTTTCAGCTTTACTGAGGTATGAATGACAAAAAGTGTAAATATTTTAGGTGTGTAAGATTTAACATATGTATACACTGGAATGATTTTTACAGTCAAGCTAATTAACATAGTCCTTTCCTCATAGTTGCCTCTGTGTGTGTGGTACGAACACTTCAGATCTCCTCCTCTGACAAATTTCAAGTATATTCTACAGTTCTGACTACAGTCACTAGGGCTGCACATTAGATCCCCACAATTATTCATCTTATAATTTGGTTTGTACCCTTTGACCAACAACTCCTCATTCCTTGCTCAGTACCCCACTCCCTGTCCTGCCTGGCATCCCAGCCCCTGGGAACACCATTTTAGTCTCTGCCTCTATGATCAACAACATCTTGAACATTCTCAGGGGTTACCACTTATGCCCTAAATGTAAATGTTAGCTTAATGCCATTATGGTAAGGCACTTAGCTTTCTGTTTGACTGCCCTAATCCATACAAGATTGTAAATAATCCATAATAATGCATAACATTTTCGTTGGCTGTGGCTCTAATTTAGGGTCCCTGACATTCTTTATTTTTTTTCTGACATTTTTCAAAAAAATTATTTAATTTTATTTATTCATTCATTGATTTTTTAGTTTGACCAGAGAGAGACAGAGAGAGAAAGAGGAAAAGTGAGAAAGTAAGCTGCCAGGTCTGGGACTTGAATCATGGTCAGCCAGGTGGGTGTGTCCAGTACTTTAACCACCACACCACCTTCTGGTCCCAGTCTCTGACATTCTTGAATGAAGACATTCTATGTCACCATTTGGTGAGGAACCTTGTGCTTCAGGAAGCCAAGCAGGGTAGATTTCCTATTCAGCTTGAGGAGCAGTGGGCAACAGTTTAAAAAGACAGGTCAAGAATGGTCTAGGATAAGGAGCAGTTTAGGCCACATGCTGGACATACAGCTCCACATACCAGGAGTAGCTCCCACCCATTGAGAGTTGAAATACTAGGATGAAATAGGGGAGATCTCGGGACAGATAACTGCCCAATATCTCTGTGGTGACCACTCACCCGAACTTGATAAGTATAGAGTAAGTAGAAAGGATGAAAGGCTAGGTAGGTGTGAACAGTTCTCTAAAACTGACCAAAATCAGCTTCAAGGCTGTTTATATTGATATTACTCTCCAGAAATCATATTGATAACTAAGTCACAACAAATAGTATCAAGAGTGATCTGATAATGAGCTACTGATCTTGAGGTAGAAAGGGATTTATTTTAGTTAGCAAACCTGAAGATCTTTTGGCAAAATAGTATTCTTCCTAAGCGAGTTGATCCGTAGCCTTTCATCAGCATAGTCATAGGCCATTTTTCGTCTCTTCACATCACGCAACATTTTCCAGTCTACATAGTAACCTCGAACTTGGCCCGAGGCTGATGAAGGAACCATCTAGAAGATAGAAACAAGGAACAATGGAAGGCTAGTCAGGCCCAGGCTCTGAGAGTGTCCCCTAATCCTACAATTGTCTTTCAGTCACTTTATGACCTAGTATATATATATATTTTTTTAAATCACTGTACATCTTTACAGAGTACATGGTTTTTCTTAGCATGAATGCGGTGCATGTTGGTCAAGTCAAAGACATTATAATACACATTATCATCCAGAGGTAACTTTTCATTTTTGTGTTTACTGAATGTGTTATTTTTTTCCCCCTATCTCTCCCCCCCTTATTACCCATCCCCTGCTATCCTCCCTCCACACTGTCTCTACAGTTGCCCTCCCTGTTACACCTTCCCATCTTTCAGTTTCTTCTATAGAACACACATACATACATTCAGTATATATTGAGCAGGAGACATACAATACCTGTCTTTAACTGTATGATCTAGTATTTTTTTTTTACTTATTTTGAATCACTTCAGTAATTTTAAATAGACTTCCTAATTCAGAATAACTAACTTTTATGGCTATACTTTAAGTCAAAGTGGTAATAGTTAACATAATGCCAACAATATGTAGGAAAGTAAAAAATTTGCAGATTTTAAAAATAATTGTTTGACTTTAAGTTAGATTAATAGTCCCATGGTTCAAAAATGTATAAATGTTTTGGGACCAGTAGTTGGATTAATGGCTATTTCGCTGGACTCCTATGTAGTCAACCTTGGTTTGAGTCCTAAACCCGATGGCTTAAACTCATGCCGCGTGTGTGCATGCGTGCCCAAGATCCCGAGGAGAGAATGGAGGAGAAGGGATTGCGGCATGGCCATCCCCCCTGGGGGGTGATTTCTCACTTTTTGTCTCTGCCTTTCT
>NW_006159866.1:422287-443881 GCF_000334495.1 Tupaia belangeri chinensis | reverse complement strand
GTGAGCACACCCCCTAAAGCAAAAATCTGTCCAAAAAAAAAAAAAAAAAAGTATAAACAGGACTGGTTCTGAGGCCTGGTGAACAATGCAGCCAGGTCCCATAGGGTTTGAGTCCTGGACCTGGGGCCTGGAAAACATGCTAGGTGCTTGTGTGTGTGTGTGCGTGTATGTACCCAAAATCCTGAAAGGAGGGAGCGACAGAGAAAGGAATGCAGCATGACCATTCCTATGGTGGGTGCTTTCTCCTTTCCCTCTTTTTGGTGAAGGCAATGTGCACGCTAGCAAAAAAAAATAACTAAATACACACACATATAGTCTTCCTTCCATCTTATCCTTCACCTGCTTAGTGACCCCACCCTTGTAGGTATCCACTAGTACTACTTTCTTGTGTATCCTTCCAGAGACTTTTGTCCACACATATACATGTATATGCTCTCAGAATGTTCACCCTCACTTTTTTCACCGAATATATCTCAGAGATCTCTTCATATCTGTATATAAAAAGCTTCCTCATTTTCTTTAGGTTATATAATACTCTGCTGTATAGATGTATAATTTATTTAATCTGTGACATTAATGGGCCTAGACTATAACTCAACATTTCTCCCTCCCCCCTTAGTTCTTACAGGGAATGTATACTTGTCAGAGAGAAAGGACTCCCTATTGGGGTGTGCTCATGCTGCAAACCCTTTCCTCTATTTCTCCTTCCCATAAGGATTTTGGGCACGTGTGCCTAGTGTGTTTTTCAACCCACTAAGAATGGGATTTAAACTATGGTTGGCTATGAAGAATCTGGCTTCCAATGCACAGAGCTTTATCACTGTGCTAAGGGGCCAACCCCACGACTCACCATTTGTCATATAAACAATGATGTGATGAATAATACCTTGTATGAATCACTTCACATGTATTCTGTGTATCTGCAGGATCAATTCTTAGAAGCAGAACTACTTGGTCAAAGGGTACTTTGAAATTATTACTGACCTAATATTTCTTAGCACTAGTTTTCCAGTAATAAGAAAGGAGGTTCCTGGGTGGGCAGGGGGCATGGTAGTTATAAAGGCACTGGAATCCTACATGGCCGACTGCAGTTCAAGCCCCAGATCTGGTGGCTTGCTTTTTTGCTTTCCCTTTCTCTCTCTCCTTGTCTCTGGTCAAATTAAAAAATAATAACAAATGGAATTAAATAAAAAAGTGAATAATTCTTTTTAAAAAAAGAAAATAGGTTCCTTACTGTCACAGATTTACATGGTGATAGTTTATAGTTCTTAGTGATGGTAGGTAAAGAAAGTATAGATTGCTAGACATTTAAGTCTCTCTCAAACCAAAGGAAATATTACATGTTAACTAAATTGCAGCTATAGAAAATAATGATGGCTTCCATTAACTGCTGTTTATTGAAGAAATATGTTTAGCAGAATATAAAACTGAAGATAAGGACCCTATACCAGAATGTCACCATTTTTAAACAGTTTTATTTTTTTGACTATAGGGCATGTGTGCTTGTTGGAGAGAAAGAGAGAAAGGGAGGGAGGGAACGTCAGAAACCACCCTCAGGGGGATGGCTATACCACAATCTCTCCTTCATTCTCCTCTCGGGATTTTGGGCACCCAAGCATATGTGCCCAGCATATTTTCCAAGCCACTAGGTCTGGGACTCAAACCATGCAGTTGGCCAAGTGGAAACCAGACATCCCAACTACCATGCCACCTTGGTTGGCCCCAAAGTCAGTTTTTTTTTTTTTTGGAGATTTTTGCTATAGGGCGCATGCACTCGCCAGACAGAGAGAGAGAGAGAGAGACAGAAAGCAAGAAATCACCCCCCAGGGGAGATGCCCATGCCGCAATCCCTTCTCCATTCTCCTTTTGGGATCTTGGGCACACATGCACACGCACCCGGCAAAGTCAGTATTTTTAAAAATCTACTAACAATAGATAAAATTGAACACCTTCAGTGCTTACATGACTAAACAAAACTCATCTGAGGAAACAAAATTTCCACTGCCACCTTCTAGAAATGGGGCAGGCATGAATGGATTATTTTCCCCAATTTTTCCTGTAGAGTGCATGCACTCACCAGAGGTAGAGAGCGATCGGGTCCAGGACTTGAACCACGGTTGACTACTTGGGAGTCCAGGACATAGCCATTACACCAACTGCTGGTCTTTCCTCCCCTACCCCCCCACACACACACACCCATCAGTGCTTTTTAAACCTGCCTTCCGTGACTTGAACTGTAAAAGGACCGGTGCCTTAACCACCACGCCACCTGCTGGCCCAATATTGCAACTTTTAAAATCCTGTTACTGAGAGAGGGAGCGTCAGACACTCGCAACAGGGTCTCACACAGGTGTGCCCCCACAGCCTGTCAGCATCATGCGCGCTAATGCCCCTGCACAGGTG
The DNA here is from genome assembly GCF_000334495.1 of Tupaia belangeri chinensis. Taxonomy (NCBI): domain Eukaryota; kingdom Metazoa; phylum Chordata; class Mammalia; order Scandentia; family Tupaiidae; genus Tupaia; species Tupaia belangeri. Next base: position 441,478 of record NW_006159866.1, on the reverse strand, counting down.
CAACGGGAAACGTAATCAGGGATCTCCCACAGGAATTCGGCATCGCCTGGGCAGCTCGTTCTCGCTGCGCCACTGAGCTGGCCAAGGTCGCAGCTTTTCATGCGTTAATGTTGACTAGTAACAATCTCCATCTGCCGCTAGGACTTGTCCTGTACCCAGCCGGAGGGGAAAAGAGGGCGGAAGGAGAAGCCCTGAGGACGGTCTACACTGGGGACTACAGGCAGAGACGCGGGGAAGCCGCGGAGGTAGGGGCGGGAATAAAGGCGCGGGTCTGACCTGCCGGAACGTCCGCAGCAGCGAGCCTAGCATGGAGGCCGCCATGCTGTCCAACTTCAAACCGCGGCAACTTTATTGACACCGCGGAACACGGAAAAATGTGGAGGGGCGGGGCGGGCCTTCCGCCTAGGAAGGCGGGGTTGGTATGGCTGAGTTCTCGCGGTATCTCACGGATTTGGGCCCGCACGGCATTTATCCTCAGCGTGGGTTGTAGCCTCTCATTTCGTTCGGTTTTCCCTCTGCCAAAGTGCCACGTCCCTTCCTTCTGCCCCTACCTGCCAGTGTCCCGTTATCTCTGCCCCTGCGCCCCTTAGCCCGCTCATCTTGGTCCTCCTAGGTTCTCCGCCCTGCGCGTGGCGCTACCTGCCCGCAGCTTGAGTTACACAAACTCCTGCCTTCTCTCCACTGTAGTAGTGGTGCTGCTGATCATGGCGAGAGCAGAAACGGTTCTTTTAGTACATGCCCGAGGGTTTTCGTTTTTGTCTGTCTTTAATAGGTTTTGCCATAGGGCGCCTGTGCTTGCTACAAGAGGGACTGAAAGAAATCACCCCCCAGAGGGAGCAGTCCCTTCTCTTTTCTGGAGTTTTGGGCACCCACCTGGCGTCCTTGATCCTCGACTCAGTGGTGAATAATGTGGGAGTCCAGGGCCCTTAGCAGCCCGCCATCTGCTGGTGGTCCCTATGCCTGAGTTTTTATTCTCTCTCTCTCTCTCTCTCTCTCTCTCTCTCTCTCTCTCGGAGTTTTAGGTGAAAAGTGTCGACGGAAAAAAGAACCAACTGTAAAATTAATAATTAATGCGGTTTATTTCCAAGCCAACTGTGTGACCTAGGCCGGAGAAGAGGCACACATGCCTTTTCTCGGGGTGATCATGTACAGAGGTTCCTTTTATTTGCTTTTGAGATTGACAGACAACATTTAATTAAAAGATTTCCCATTGGTCTGGCCCCAAAAGGCGGGACATGTAGAAGGGGGGGGGACTTGTAGGTTTTAGGTGGGTTCCCCAAATTCTTAGGTCGGTGATTGGAAGGGAAGATCCCTGTCTTAGTTAAAGAAAGGCTTAATCTACATCTCAAGGAAAAGAGAAATTCTGTGTCTTAGTTAAAGAAAAGGCTTAAGATGGGACCAGCAGTTAGCATAATGCCTATGTTGCTGGACTCCCACGTAGTCGACCGCGGTTCGAGTCCCGGACCCGGTGGCTTAAACTCACGCGGGGCGCGTGTGCGTTCGTGCCCAAGATCCCGAGAGGAGAATGGAGGAGAAGGGATTGCGGCGTGGCCATCTCTCAAAGGTACTATGCCAGGAACAGGAGGTAGGAAAATCCTGTTAAAATAGAAAATAAATGGTCTGTTAATGTTTGTGCGCATGACTTTCCCAGTCCCCTTTTGAAAAGATTTTGGAAAAATAGGAAAAGTAGTCAGACTTCTGTCCACAAAAGGTTTTCAACATTTTGTCTTGGGGAAAGGATAGCCATTTACAAACTGTTTCCAGTCTATATACAGGGAGCTGACTTTCAGGTCATCTTTATAACAACTGTCCTTGGTCTGAGATGAACCTTCTGAGGTTCCCCTTCCGTTAATGTGGATGTAAGGCAATACCAGCCATCTGCCATGCTGATAGAGGAGTACCAAGGGGTATATAGCAACCTGTGTCTTAGACGAAGTGAGGAGCTGTCCATGTGCTATTTACCTCTGTACAGTTATACAGGAGCCTTCTGGGAGGAAGGAGAGCCAAAAGCAGACTCTTCTTTGGAAGTTCAAATTTATTCAAACATGTCTATTGGACTGGGGAGGGTTTGACTGAAACCAACTGGCAAGAAAAGACAATATGAGCTCTGGTCATAGTAGAATCAGAAAAGTCCTGGGGCCTGCTGGTGATGTGGAGGTTAAGGCTGCTGAATCCCATGAGGCCAATGTACGCTTAGCGTCCTGGACCCTGCAGGCTTGAAAAACATGCCTAATGCATGTGCCTGCAAAATCCAGAGAGGCTAGAGTAGGAGAGATGGCTTCATGGCCATCCCTTTGGGAAGGTGTGCTTTCTCACTTCCTCTCTCTTTCTCTGGCTATCTCACACACCTGTATAGCAATTTTAAAACAGGAAGGAAGAAAGGAGGGGGAAGAGAGAGAGTCTTAGACCAGCAATCAGGTAGGCATCTTTTTCTTTCTCTTCTTTTTTTTGTTGGTTTCCTCTTTATTGATGTACCTCTTACCTTTCCCCCATAGTTTCAGTCCCTTCCATCTACCCCCCCCCCAAAAGAAGGTAGTGAAATGAAGGAGTTGTTGGGATTCTGAGCCCCTTGAGTAGTGATAAAGGGAAGAGAAATCAAAACAATCACTGGATAGGACAGAGATTGACAACCAAGAAGTCTAAAAGCAGAATGGAAAAGCAAGGAAAGAAAAGGGAAGAAAGGAGAGAGAAAAGGCTCAAGAGGCCGTCTCCACCATCATCCCTCCTGCTCAGAGGGGCTTGAAGAGAAAGCCACAAACATGAAGTAGTGCAGGTCCTTAAGAAGGGAAGTGGTGTTTGAGCCTGGAGGAGGAGGGTGAAGAAGTCAAGGAAGGGGACCACCTCTCTCTGTAGAATGGGAACCCCCCACACCTCAGGGGCAGCAGCTTCACAGATGGTAGACACTTTCATCACTGTAGGCAATGTATAGAAAAAAGTCTTTTTCATGGAGTTCCTGATATAGCTGACCCATGTAGCACTGGTGGAGGAAATGACATTGCTGACAAAGAGAAACAAGGCATTCTCAGCTCGGAGATGAATTAGCTTCTGGATCAACAAGTAGAACTGACCAACCGTGAGATCAGAAGGCGCCAGGTATTTCTTTTTTGTCCAGGTCTCCTATCCAAGCTTTGGGAACCTTTTCTACTATCACTGGGACCCGGTCTGGGTATTTCCTTCGGATCTTCTCACCTTCAGAGCAGCGGTTCTTGAAAAGATGATCCTCTTTATACACAAACTTCATTCTCCCAGGAACTGGGCTGGACCAGGCTGGGCTTAGGGAACCTGGGGAAGGATGCGAAGGCATGTGTTTCTGATTCAACCTCATGTAATACCCCACCATCCCTTCCCACAGCTGATGGTCATTTGTAATCAGTTTGGGAATGGGTGGCCAGCTCTGTTCATTGTGGCCTTTTGCTTCCTGTCAGTAGATTGTGTGTGTGTGTTTAATTTGTTTTTGTAGCTTTTTGTCATAGGGCATGCATGCTTGTCAGAGAGAGACAAAGAGAGAAAAAGTGAGAAGTCATCCACTGGGGGATGGCCACACCACAATCTCTTCTCCATTCTGCTCTTGGGATTTTGGGCACACATGCATATACACCCAGCATGATTTTTAAGCTGCCAGATTCAGGACTTGAACTGTCATCAGTCATGTCGGAGTCCAACATTTTAACCACCATGTCACCTGCTGTTCCCAGTAGATTGTGTTTTTATTAGATATTATTGGTATGACAGAGAATAGGACCAATAATCCACCTCCACAAACCAATAGTCAGGAGAATTACATATACTTAGAGGGGGCACAGATCTGAGGCCAGAGGTACCTATAAAGTGACCAGAAAGACTCAGGCTTAAGCCACAGGAGTGAGACTGAACTGCTAGTCTGCCCTGTTAACAACAGTGAAGTGGATAAAGATGTAGGCCAGGAACTAGAGCTTTTCAAGGATGTGGTGGGAATGTTCATGCCCTGGAAGCCATTGATACAACTCTGCTGGCTATTTGCTGGTTAATTATAAAGGATATTACAAAGGATACAGATGAACAGCTAACTGGAGGAGATGTGTAGAGCAAACTGTGTGGCCTTTCCATGCCTTTTCCTGACAGGCCTTCCTCAAGAAACCACCATGTGTTCCACTATCAGGAAACTCCTGAAACATCTTTAAACAGTGGTAAGTATCTTTAAGAAAATTGTACACATAATAGAATTTACCATCCTAACTATTTTGTGTCTGTTCAGGTGCATTAAGTATATTTACGTTCTTGTGTGACCCTTTTCACCCTCCAGAACCTCTTCATCTTCCCATTCCACCCTCCCCTAGCTCCTTGTAACCACCATTCTATTTTCTGTCTCCATGAACTTGACTTCTCTAGGTGCCTCATAAGTGAAATCCTATAGTATTTGTCCCTTACTGACTGGCTTCTTTCACTTATAATGTCATCAAGGTTCATCCATGTTGTACTATGTAGCAATATTCCTTTTTATAGCTAAATAGTATTCCATTGTATGATATGCCACATTTTGATTCTCTAGGAACACCTGTTTTGCTTCCATCTTTTGGCTGTTGTGAATAGTACTGCTATGAATGTGTGTGTACAAATGTAGTGAACAGCGTTAGTATATTTATTAGACTGTTTTTCTTTCTTTTCTTTTATTTTCCCCATAGGGTGCATACACTAGCCAGAAAGAAGAGAGGGGAAATAAGAAATCACTCCCCAGGGGGATGGCCACACCCCAATCCCCTCTCCTTTTCCTCTCAGGACTTTAGGCATGAATGCACACATGCCCAGCATGTTTTTCAGGCCTCTGGGCCCAGAATTAAAACTTTGAAATTTGTCATGTGGGAATCTAGCACCTTAATTACAATGCCACCTGCTGGCCCCAGCTGTTCTTTTTTTTTTTTTTTTTGTCCTGAGAGGTTTTTGCTATAGGGCACGTGTGCTCACCGGAAAGACATAGAGAGACAGAGAGGCAGAAAGTGAGAAATCACCCCCCGGGGTGATGGCCATGCCACAATTCCTTCTCCTCCATTCTCCTCTCGGGATCTTGGTCATGCATGCACACATGCCCAGCGTGAGTTTAAGCCACTGGGTCCAGGACTCGAACCGCGGTTGACTACATGAGAGTCCAGCAACATAGCCATTACACTAACTGCTGTTCCCCTCCCCAGCTGTTCTTAATAATACTGGTGAGACAGGAATCTTTGCCATAGTGAGATAAGACTCTAGGGTCCTCTTTAATTGTGTAAGTTTTGTAAAACAGCTTAAGTTTTTCCTTTAGTATGTGCTTGAAAAGTCTTGAGAAGAACTTGAGTTCTCCCAAGGAATGTGTGATTCTCCCTGGCCTTTCGATAGAATATAGGGAAAGCTATTGACCTTGCCTTCTTGGAATATTACTAATAGAATCGGGAGAGCCATTGTCATTCGTCACTTAATCATTAAGCAGTTGCTTGTTTTCTTTCTTTATATCTTGCTATAGGACACATGCTCGCTGGAGAGAGGCAGAGAGCGAGAGACAAAGTGAGAAAGCACCCCCCCCAGGGGGCGGGAGGGCCATGCTTCAATCCCTTCTCCTCCATTCTCCTCTTGGGATTTTGGGCACACATGCCTGGTGTGTTTCTCAAGCCACCAGGTTGAAACTCGAACTGCACAGTCAGCCATATGGGTTTTAGTCACCTTAATCACCATACCACCCGCTGGCCCTCAACAATTAATTATTAAGTGCATGTCATATATCAGTGTGCAAGTGTGTAGGGAGTAGGCAGACTGAAAAAAAATCCTTGCTCGTGTGAAGCTTATAATCAATTGGGTATTATATTTAGCTATAGGTGGTGATGTCCACCTTCGTCAGTTGTTTTACGTTTATCTTTTTCCTTATGTTCTTTCCTCTGGAGGCTTAAAAGCAGTTTTTGTATAGAAAGAATAAAGCTTAAGAGTTAAAAATTTTTAAAAAAAAAGTATTTTGGCCATAGGGTGCGTGCACTTGCCAGAGAGAGACAGAGAGAGGAAAAGTGAGAAATCACCCCCCAAGGTCATGATGCAATTCCTTCTCTATTCTTCTCTCAAGATTTTGAGCACACACGTGAATGCACCTGGTGTGATTTTCAAGTTGCCAGGTTCAGGACTTGAACTGTGGTCGACCATGTGGAAATCCTTAACCACCATGCCATCTGCTGGCCCGAGCTAAATACTTTTTAAAAATTTGCCACAGTGCTCACTGGAGAAGGACAGAGAGACAGATAGAAAGTGAGAAAGCACAAGCCATGGGGCATGATCATACTGCAACCCTTTCTTCTCTATTTTTTCCTCCTTTCAGGATTTTGAGCATGCACACATGCACGCACCCTGCATGTCAAACCTCAGGTCTAGGACTCAAACCGTGTGATCAACCACATGGGATCCAGCTGCCTTAACCAACAGGCCATGAACTGACACAAGATATAAATATTTTGAAATTTGTTTTTGAGAGATGGTTCTATTAATAGTTGCCATCATGATTCTGGGTCAGATAAAATAGTAAGGACAATTGTATAGATAATGAAATTGAGCACAGAGAGTTCAGGTGACTTGCCAAGCTCACTGAGACAGTCCTGAGCCAAGGCCCATGCTCTTAGTTCTCACTCCACATTGTCTCCTGGAGAAGAGATAACTTAGGGATGAAGGCCTGACTTGTCACGGAATCCTAACTTATAAAATGTATGAATTGATTAAAGTCTGGATTTCTGTGCCATTTCAAGCAATACCCCAATGGGATTTTTCTTAACAAAATAATTATCATATAAATATTGGGTATTTTCCATAGAAAAATGAGCCATGACTTTCCCAATGACCCAAGCAAAAGACTAGGTGGGATGAGAGGGACATAGAAAGCTATAAAATTTAAAACAATAGGAAATAGTGTTGCTTTACCAGATAGGAATATACCATATAATATGTGAGAACTGTAGTAGAGCCACAGTGATTGGACTAGTGTGGCGCCCAAACAGAGAAATAAACTATTGGGTTGTCAGGAAGTCATGATGCATTCCACATAGAAAAATGGAAAACTATGTTACGACCCAATAGACTAGATGGACCATAAGCCCCAATACAATTAGGATTTGGTTATACACTAAGAGGTGTAAAATTCATTGAACGCGTGAAACGCTGGGTAAAGAGTTAGGAAAACTTTTTACAGCATGTCTTCACGTCTTCTCTTACCACATGTCAAAGAAATTTTAGATACATTGAAGAGTTAAACACTAAAAAGAAGAAAAAATATATTAATATATGTTTACGTTTTTACCATAGGGTGCATATGCTCACTGGAGAGAGAGAGAGAGGGAAAGCAAGAAATCATTCCCCCAGGGGGATGGCTACACTGCAGTCCCTTCTCCTCCATTCTCCTTTTGTGATTTTGAGCATTCATGCACATGCACCCAGTCTGAGTTTTTTTAAGCCATGGGGCTCTGGATTCCAACTGCAATCAACTACATGGGAATCCAGTGATGTAACCATGTATCTGCTGATCCCTCTTACTATTATTTTTTTTTTAGAGAAATTTTTGCTATCGGGTGCATGCTTGGCCATGTGAGAGTCCAATGATGTAACCATTATGCCATCTGTTAGTCCCAAGAATTTTCAAAGTTTATACCTTGGAGGCTTGCATGTGGTATGGTGGCTAAGGTGCTGAACTCCCACATGGCCGACCATGGTTTGAGTCCCAGACCTGGCAGCTTGCTTTCTCATGTTCTCTCTCTCTCTCTCGGGTTCCTTCTAGTGAGTACATGCTGTATAGTAAGTTAAAAATAATTAATACACTTAAAAAATGCACTTTAAAAAAAGCTTATACCTGTTAACCCAGTTATGCCACTTTGAGAAATCTATTTCAAGAAATTACTGAGAAACTCTAAAATTTATCTATAAGAATGTTTACCACAGGATTATTTATAACAAGAACAAATAAATAATGCAAAAGTCCAATAGTAGTGGGAGAGTTAAATAAATTAAGAAATAACAGTTTTAAGTTCAAAACAGCGTGATGGTTCCAAAATTAAAAATTTATATATTAGGGCCAGCAGGTGGCATGGTGGTTAAGGTGTTGGCTTCCCACATGGCTGACTGTCTTTTGAATTTGGACCTAATGGCTTGACACTCACACCAGGAGCATGTCTGTGTGTGCCCAAAATCCCAAGAGGAGAATGGATTGTGGCACAGCCATTTCCTCTGGAGGTGATTTCTCACTTTCCCTTTCAGTATCTCTCTCTGTCTCTTCAGCTAGCACATGCACTGTATGGCACACTAACACACACTCACAAACACACACTGCATTTTAATGTGTATATATATACACGATGTATATATATATATATATATACACATATATATACACACACACACACTTATACACACATACATACACATATACACATACAGGTATAGGTATAGATTAGACAGAAAAAAAGACTAGAAGGAAATACACTCAAATGCTAAGTAAAAATGAGTGAGCAAATTACTGGGTATTTTTATGGTCTTCACATTTTTCCTGTTTCCCTATAATGTACAGCTGCTTTTAGATAAACACATATGTTGTAGTTGATTTTAAAATATTACCCATTCTTATCTTTTTATGCCTCTATGTCTTCACTCAAAATATTAGGGAAAGGAGAACCAGCAGTTAGCGTAATGGCTATGTCGCTGGACTCCCACGTAGTCGACCGCGGTTCACGTCCCGGACCCGGTGGCTTAAAACTCACGCCGGGCACGTGTGCGTGCGTGTCCAAGATCCCGAGAGGAGAATGGAGGAGAAGGGATTGCGGTGTGACCATCCCCCCTGGGGGGTGATTTCTCGCTTTCTGTCTCTATGTCTCTGTCTGTCTGGCAAGCGCATGCGCCCTATAGCGAAAACCTCTCAAAAAAAAAAAATTAGGGAAAGGTGTTTTTCAAGGGGCATAAGGAAGGGGTTATTTCTAGTCTGCATCAATACCTTTGCTTATCCTTGGGGATGATTATAGTCGGATCCCTGACCACAGAAGCAGGAAACTGAAAATTCAGGGATGCTCGCTTCATTCATACTTAGTTCCAACTCATTCACTCTCCCTTTTGTCTTCATTTCTCTGGCTCCTCTCTATCTACCGTCAATAAGTTTTCCCTTTGGTGTCTGTTCTAAACCTGATTCTGATCATTTTCTTTATCTTTTCTGTTTCGTAGGAGAATTATCTCCTTTTTAAATTTTGTATCTGGTAAGTAAAGACCTTACCTTGTTTGCAACTCCTGAAGTCACATCCAAGACTGTTTACTGTGGTTGCTTGTCCCAGAGCTCAGCCTCTCCCTGCTGAGTCACTAGCATCTTTGACCCGAAAGCCCTCCTGGGCCCCGACCCCTCCCCAATACCTCCCAGTGATGTTCTCCAAGGGCAGCCATGACAGGAGAGCCAGGCCTTCTTGATTTGATTTAGAAGAACCAGGCTTCTTGGACTATGAGAAGGAACTACAAAGAGGAAGATGGGAATGAAGGAAAAGACGATGTGGAAGGAGAGAGACATGGGAACACACACACATCGTCAGCCCTGGCTCAGAAGTGGTGGTGTGGATAGTGGGTGAAGCCTCTGTTCTCATCACACATCTGCCTGCCGTAAACACCACCAGCTGAATAGCAATCCAATTGGTTTTCCAGTCTGGCACAAGAGCCCATGCCTGGGAGCCTCCTCCTGGAGGCTATGTGCTGTGTCCTGTTCTGGACACAAGATGGCAGTAATACCACATCTGAGCTTCAACACCCAGCCGTCCTCTTCCTGTTCTCACACGGGGAAGGGGGGCTACACCAACTGCAAACACACACAGACACACACACTGGGGCGCACAGCTGTCCTTCAGAAAAAAGGTGACACTTGGCCTATTTTCAGGTGGGACCTGTGTTTGAGACTGAGTTTACCTCCGTAGCAAAGGCAGGAAAGCTATGCAATTTGGAGAGCCTGGTGCAAAATGAAAATGCAGGGCCTCTGCTAAAAAGAAGGGTGAAAGTGTTGCTCAAGGATATAAAATCTGAAGTTTTTTTTTTTTTTCTTTCCCATACTGTCAACATGTCATGTTTGTTCATTCGTTCATTTGTTTGTTTATATTTGTGCTGGCGTACTTATTTTTTATTTGCTAGTTAATGTTCTAAGTAAAGAAAAACAAAACCTTTTAGTTTTAAGTTATTAACATGAGGACCAGCCCTATAACCTAATGGTTAAGGGAGCCAGATCCCACGTGGCCACCATAGTTCAAATCCTGGTTCCAGTGTCTTGAAAATGGACTGGTGTGTGTGCATGCACACCCAAAATACTGACAGGAAGGAGAAATGGAGGAGAAGAGATTGAGTGAGATCATGCTCTATTGGGGGGAGAGAACTGTCTCTCTCTGGGGAATGCATGCACCGTCTGACAATGAAAAATAAATAAATAAAAACAAAACAAATCTTGTTGATTCTACTTTTAATTGCCTTCTTAATTTTTTCTACTCCTGCCCCCTAATTCAGATCATCATCATCTCTTGTCTGTACTAGTTAGTGCTAACTGGATTCCTAACTAGTCTTTTGTACCACACCCCTCTTTTAAAACCTAACCCATCGTCTACCCGAAAAACATCTACTCTTTGAGTGTCAGAATGAAGTTCCTAAAACACTAGTACTGCTCACTGTGGTGGCTCTCCATCACCTACAGAATAAAATCCAAACCCCCTAATGGGGTATTGAAGATTGCAATAGGTCTCTGCAGCTCCATTTCCCACCACTGCCCTCAGATACTCCTGGTCACGCTGGATTTATTCATTGCTCAAGTTTCCCGTTTGCTGGTCTTCCTCTCGAAGCCTTTCTTTCTGCCAACATTTTCATTCAGTTCAGTTTATTAATCAAATGCTCAAGTGAACATCAGGCGTAGACTAGTTTCTGTCAACTAAGGAGGTGAAGAGTGGAGAGGTGGTACAGAATATGTTGTATGTCAACACAATCTCATGTGTCTAGTCTGCCCCAGTGTAGGGGCCTGAAGATACTTTTTCACCAGACCAGAGCTATTCTGGAGTTTTGATAAGGTGATAGGAAAATTTGCATTTGCAATTTGTGGAATTTGAGATCTTGTGGAAAAATAGGATTCTGAGTCCTGGAGAGGTAGGTGTGTGAAAGGGTTTCTCACCTTTATATGAATCACCAAGGCAGATGTCTAAATAAAGACGCTGTGGTTGACCTTTTGCACATTGTAAGTTGTAGCAGCGGATATGGTACTCCATTTCCACTTACCATCCCAGACTTCAAAAGAAATGTGCTAACTTTTCTTCCCAGCAGTTTCAAGGAGCCGCTTGCATATTTGTTTTGACTTGTTACAGATAATATGCATGCAAAGAGGTTTTTTCTTTTCTGAGTCTCATTTTCCGTCCACATATTTAATGTCTTCTTGACTGGAGGACTTGAAATTGTTGATTTTCCACCTCTCTGGTTCTGCCTGCAGGGCCACGGGATTCAGTGTGCAGGCTGGCTCAGCAGTACGGTGCTTGGCCAGGGAAGCACCCAGGCCTGCCGTCCTACCCTCGAGGTTTGCAAGGCTGAGCATCCTGGCTCATAGCAGCAGAGCTTCTTTACAATTCTGCCATGATTCAAAGAGGCCAAGTAAGTTGGTGCTTGAGATAAAAAGATAAGTTTGTTGAACCAAGGAGGCAGAACTCGGCAGGTCATTCTTAACCCTTCCGTTTGGCTCCCAGGGTTTAAAATCTCAGTCATGATCTTTGTGTGCAGAAGCTTACACTATCAACTCTTCTTTTCCATTTTAGCAACCTCCTTACTCTCAGGATAGCCTCAGGCTCTAAGAATGGCTTACTTTTCCTCATCGCCTTAGTTTCCTGGGGCTGCGGGCTACTTGTAACAAATGACCATAAACAAGGTGACTAAAAAGACAGAAATGCATTCTCTCAGTTCTGGAGAGATGTCCAAGGTCAAGGTATCATCAGAGCCTACTCTCCCTCTAAACGCTCTAGGGGAGACTCCTTCTCTGTCTCTTCCTCCAGCAGCTTGTGAAGAGTCCTGGGGTTCTTGGCTTGTGGCAGCACCATCCTGCCTCTGCTCCTGTCATCACCTGGCTTTCTTTTCTTTTGTAGCCTCTGTCTCTGATGAGAATACTCTACAGTCTATCCTAATCCGGTATGATCTCACCTCAATCTTTACCTTCATTTTATCTGCAAAGACCTTATCTTCAAAGGGTCAAATTCTTTTTTCTTTCTTTCTTTTTAAGTTTGCTTATTTTTTCCATGAGCGAGCGAGCGAGAGAAAGAGAGAGAGAGAGAGAGAGTGAGAGAGTGTTACAACTCCCAACGGGGTCATAATGCCACCACCCACCCCTAGCCTCAGCCCTTCCGATCACAGACACACACATGTTCTCTGTACTCAGGGGCATCTTTGAACATGACCCTGTCCCATGTGGGTCAGCCTTGCAGAGCATCACACTCTACTACTGTCATTGTCCAGCCTTCCACTAAGGTCACATTCTGAGGTTGGCGGTAGACATGAATTCTGAGGGAATGCTCTTCAACCCACCACTTCATGTACTTTAACTTTGTCAAGCATCAGCACAAGCACTACTACTTATGCCATTTGCTTTACTTCCCTTTTCTATTTTCGATTCCCAGCTCCTCTTTAATTTCATAGGAACGACTCATAATTTGTGTGCATGAGACTTGATCACTCTGCATTTCTAAAGGGATATGCAAAAGTAAACACATAGTTATTAGAATTTCTCATAAAGGGAAGTCAAAGTCAGGGGAGAAGGGAATTATATTCATATATAATTCTTTTATTATGATATTTATATTAATTACCCAACTTATTTGAAAGTTCCTTAAGGAAATGTATAATTTTTGACTTACTATTAAAGTTCCTAGCAGAGCATCAGGCATGTAGCAGGTGCCCAGCAATTTTGCTGAAATGATTCGAACACTTGTCTCTGATCATGCCCTAATGAGACATTGCCAGTGTGAATGTGGGAGGACTGGACTACACTAAATTCTCTCTTCATTGCTCATGAAATTTTCCCTTAAGTCTAGCCTCTATTGATACAGCCCGTTGACCCAATATTTAAAGCTAATATTCTGCTCCTCATTTCCCAAGCATGGCAAACGCTACTCTTTAAATGATGACGAGGATAACCTAGACTTTTTATCTCTTCCAGAGAAAGACAGAAACAAAAGTATCCACAAGGGCTGGTCCTTGATGCAGCAGTAATGTGCTGCTCAGGAGAAGCCAGATCACACATGGTGATTGCAGTTCAAATCCCCAGCCTAGTCATCTGGAAACACACCAGAGGCCCATGAATACCTAAGAGCTGACGGGCTGGAGGGTAGAAAGAAGAGAAACATGGCATGGCTAGATCCTTTGGAGAGTGCTCCTCTCTCTCTTCCATTTTCATATGCACACACATGTGCTCTATCTTGAATAAAAAGGAAAAAAAATAGTATCCACAATAGGACAATGGAGGAGTGAAGGGCTTTCACAAGACTCTCTGGAACACTGTCAGAGAACATCTGTCTTGTCCCCCTAGTAAGAGAGCAAAGGCCAGAGGACAGGGATGAGGCTCAGCCTCTGTATTCTAAGGATCAGGCATGTGGTCCCACATGGACCCAGCACCCTGTAGACCTTGGACGACGGTGATAGGGAGATATCCTTGATGTGTATTCACAGCTGGCTGGAAATCAAGCAGGCATGGTCACTCTATAATCCCCAAAATGCCTGGAGAGACAGAGCTAAGGCCAGGGCTACCAGGCCTTTGTGGATTCCAAATCTCCTGCCTCAGTGGGGTTCCCGGAATGCCACCACCCTTTCTTTTCCTGCAGCCTCAAGAGCCCAAGGCCATGGTCTTCTGGACCATCCAGCTGATTCTGTTGCTGTTTCTGCGTCTCCAGATGTGTGGTGCCTCCTTCCCCTCTTACCAGAGGGAAGTCTACACTTAGAGGTTTGGACTCTGACTCAGTGCCCTTCAAGGCACTCTCTTCCAGCTGCTGTGGCTCAGGCTGAAACAAAATGTTTCGTGTGGTTTCAGGAACAAGGTCACACCCATTTTCCTTTGCAACATGCTTAATACATTTCCATTTGGGGGAATAAACAGTTGATAGGAAAGCAGCTTTTTCTTCCTTTTACAACATTTCTCCTTCTCTTTTCTTATTTTTCCTATTCTGTTTTTTTCTAAATTCCAAACCCATCTGAAAGAAAGGAAAATGTCAGCAATACAATTTAAATGCATTGCTTTCGGTAGCCATGGGGACCGACATATCAGAAGGCTGTAAGTTAATGAGATTCTGCAAAGCCAAGGCCCAAGTCCTGCTGACACCAATACAAGGCAGATGTCTCCTTTTCCGGAGAAGATGTGTGGTCCAGGGGATCCTGCAAGCCACCAACAGTCTGAGAGCAGTAGAAATGTGTTCCACACCTCCTACGCGGGGGTCTGGGAGGGAGTAGAGGGAGAGCACGCACCCTTCACATTCCTGGTCTGTCAGGGACCAGTTCTCTCAGCTTTCTCCTGGGACTGATCTGAAAAAACCCAAAGAGATCCTTAAGTTCATGCATCCTACACCTCCACACTAACTTATGTAGTTAAGGTAAGAAAGAGCCTCCTGGATGGACCTGATTTCCTGCCGAATTTATCAGTTGTCAGTCAAACTGGGTGAATTTGCATTGCATTCTGATTTATTTCAGAAAAGGAAATTAAAATCGCATTTCTAGTTAGGTATGGCATATGTGCCTGAATCGCAGTTACTCAAGAGACTAAAAGAGATGAACCATGAGTCTGAAAGCCAGCCTAGGGAACATAGCAAGACCTTGTCTCTAAAACAAAACAAAAAAGTTTAAGAACTTGTATTTCTAGATGAAATTTTCACTTCTCTGCTCTGTGCTGTCAAGAAAGAGCTAATAGGGCAGGAGGAGGGCGGGCGCCAAGGCTGCGTCCGACCGCGGGACGTCGCGGGCCCTTCCGGGCTGTGCGTGTCCCCCCTGGGGCCCTGCTAAGCTGGCGGCGGCAGGAGGCGGGCGCTTCCGGGCTGTGCGTGTCCCCCCTGGGGCCCTGCTAAGCTGGCGGCGGCAGGAGGCGGGCGGTACCTCAGGCAAGAACAGGAACTACCCTGCCATTCTTAGGGAAGCCAGATACCAGAGGATAAGTCACGCTGCAGACCTCCACAACACCGTTCCTGCTAACCACAAGATGGCTGCTGTGCCGCATCAACTGATGGTCAACTCTGCTTGCCAGAACTGCCTTCCGGAGACTGTATTCCATGGAGACTCACCTACAGTTGCGGAACTGCACGAGACCCACACTTGATCCAACCTTGAATGGAATCTATTTTCCCTATTGTTAAAAACTTTGGACTCGTGACCCCTCTCCCTCTACTCGCAGGTATCGCATTTTCAATGACCCCTCTGGAGGATAGCTGTCTATAGCAGAGATAGAGTAATTGGGAGAGGGGGAAAGGGCTGAGGGTCAAACATAGGATAAAAAACATATTTATATGTATGAAAGTAGAAATGGAACAGTATTGGTGACGACATGCTTGATTGAGACACTATGCAGTTTATCCTAGATGGGAAACTACACTTGGTGTGTTGTGATGATACTCAGGGAATGAGTGTTAGGCAATATAATTTAATATAAAAAAATAATAATAAGCAGGAGGAAAAAAAATGCACATTTGATGACTGAAGAGAGGTGTATGGACACAACTGGGGACTACTTTATAGTATGTGCATTCTACTCCCTGGGGTTTATGCCTAGGATCAGATTTGGATACATGTGTAAGGATATGTCAGCTGTGCTAGCTAGTGGATATACTTAGACTAATTGAGTTCATTGGTAGAACAATTGAATGGGGGGGGGCGGAAGCCATTGAGGGCAATCATGAATGTCAGGGACAATGGAGGAGGAAGATGGGACATGGCAGAGGGTGGGGATGGGGAACCTAGGATGGCAAAACAAAAGGCAAGGTATGCAGGACACAAAAATTGGGAAATCATTTGCTGAGAACATATATGTTGATGTGCTTGATTGAGCCAATGCACAGTGTATTTTGGATGGAAAATTCATATGTGTGTTGTGATGAGAAAAAAAAAATTTATAATATAATAAAGAGAGATTTTTGCTAAAAAAAAAAAAAAAGAAAGAGCTAATATAACCTTATTATTTTATTATTGTTATTTGTGTATTTTAAAAATTATTTTTATTTTACAATCAATCATTGTATATCATTACAGCATACAAAATGAATGTTCCTATTCAGAGTACACTGTATGTTGGCCCAATCAAAGATATTACAATACATATTATCATCAACAGATAATTTTCTGTTTTGTATTTCTTAAATGTTTTGCTTCTTTTTCTCCTTACATCTGTCATTCTGCCATTTTCTCCCCTCCTCTAACTCTGTCTCTGGTTTCATAGTTGCTCTTAATGCCTTTATATCATCTAATATTTCAGTTTCTGCCACTGAATGTAAGCATTCGATATATATTGAGTGGGGACAAAAGATGTATCTCTTTCATAGTCTGGCTTGCTTTGCTTAACAGTAAATGTTCCATATTCATCGACTTTCTATCAAATGCTAGGGTCTCATTTTTAATGGCTGAGTAGTATTCCAAAGTGTGTATGTGCCATACTTTTTCAATCATTTCATCTGTTTGTGGACATTTAGGTTGGTTTTGTGTCTTAGCAACTGTGCATAATGCTGCAATAAACATGGATGTGCAAGTGTTTTTCCAGCTGAGTATTTTCCTATCCTTTGAGTAGATACCCAGGCGAGGAATTGCTGGATCAAATGGTAGTTCTATATGTAAGTCTTTGAGGAATCTCCATTTTGTTCTCTACAGTGGATGTACTAATCCACATTCCCACCAACAGTGTAGGAGAGTTCCCTTTTCTCCACAGCCTCACCAGCACTTATCATTCTTTATTTTTTTAAATCTTAGCCATTCTTAGGTGGTATCTCATTGTAGTTTTGAATAGCATATCCTTTATGATAAAAGATGTTGAGCATTTTTTTCATATGCTTTTTGGCTGTTTGTATGTCTTTCTTAGAGAGTTGTCTGTTTAGTTCATTTGCCCACCTTTTAATTAGGTTGATCATCCCCTCCCCCCCATCAGGTGAACTGCTTGAGTTTCCTGTGTATTCTCGTTATCAGTCCCTTATCTGAGGCACAGAGTTTTCAAATATTTTCTCCCATTCTGAGGGTTGTCAATTCATTTTAGTTATTGTTTCTGTTGCTGTGCAGAATCTTTTTTACTTGATGTAATTTCACTTGTCTGTTTTTGGGGATTATTGCTTGTGTGTTGGGGGTCTTATTGAAGAAGTTTTTGTCTACTCTGATGTCTCCAAGAGTTACTCCTTTTTCCACCAGTAGTTTTATGGTTTGAGATCTTAGATTAAGGTCTTTGATCCATTTTGAGTTGATTTTTGTTAATGGTGAGACATAGTGGTCCAGTTTTATCTTTCTGCAAGTGGCTATCCAGTTTTTCCAGCACCATTTGCTAAAGTGATTTTCTTTTTCCCACTGGATTGTCTCTTGCTTTTTGTCAAAAATCAGTTGGCTATATTTTGGGGTTGATTTATGGGATCTCTATTCTGTTTCATTGGTCTACTTGTCTGTTTTTTATGCCAGTACCATGCTGTTTTGATTATCACAGTTTTATAATATGTTATGGGGTCAGGAAGTGAGATGCCTCCTATTCCACTCTTCTTGTGTGGTATGGCTTTGGGAATACAGGGTTTTTTATAATTCAGGATAAATTCTAGGTTGTTTTTTCTAAATCTGTATAGAATGTCCCCTGGTAATTGATTGGGATTGTATTAAATATGTAGATTAATTTGGGTAGAATTGACTTTTTTTTCTCTCATTTTATTATCCTGAAGTTTAACAGTACAGAAAAGTCACTTGACCTTGGTAGGTCAGATTTCTTAAACCCTGCAACATGAGGAACTTTAAATACATTAAATATTGTTACACATTCAGACTTCCAATGTACAAGTACTTGGAAACAGTTATAGCCCTCACCAAGCTAGGTTGGGGACATGAAACTCAACAACATTTGAAATGCTGTGAAGGCATACCTACAAATAGCAATGTAAGCTTACAGAACTTGCCTTTATTAATTTAAGGTGGTATGTTTATGTAATTCCAGTGCCTTTATAATTTAACAAACCAGATTTACTATACTTCATTTCTAAAAACCTAGATGAAACATGAAAAAGAAGCCATACAGTATAAATTGCAACTTCAGAAAAAGTTCCTGCTTTATTATTCCAAATAATTTTTTCCACGTAAAATAAATGTCCAATAGTTCCTGATATGTGGGAAGATAATGTTTGTTAAAGTCACAATGAAGCCTCATTGACAGAAGTGTGGCTATATAAACAACACAAGTCAAGAAAAGGTTTAATCGCCAAACCTATTAGACTGGATGAAGTAAGATCAGTAACGGCTACCTTGTGACGTAACTGGAGGTCTCATTCCCATTGGAGGTTTAGGAGGCCCCCCTTAGTAAGGGGGCACCATTGGCAGTTCCTACCCATAGGGTGGCAAAACACCAGGAAGGTAACCTGGCATGCCTTGATACTGACCACCATACTGACCTCCAATTGGTCCAACTGGTGGATTACTGTCCTGGTCGAGGAAAATTACATTGATATTTAGGTAACTGTGCCCTTCTCTCTTCCAGCGATATAACCTCACCAGGATGAATCAACTTACTGGTTGCACTGGTTGTTGTAAGTGTAGCAGGCTTACTTGTTATAGAAGCTGCTGGTTTAGCTTAGTACTATTTGTTGTACTAGTTGTTGAAGCTGTAGACTGGTATAAGCAGGGAATGTAGGCTTTGAGGGTTTGTAGTTGTTGCAGGGATACTATTTAAAGGTTTGAAATCTCTACCAACAGGTCCTTGGACAGCTGCCTGAGCCTGACCAGCACTGGGGAAAAGAGGCTTAGTAACTGGAGGCTGTGGAGCAGGTACTGTTGCTGTTGGTGCAGGTGGTCTATTGAGAATACCGGGTGCTGAAACAGTTGTTGCTTAAGTCATTGAAGAAATCCCAGAACAATAGGGGGCATATCAGGCATCAGAGGTGGTATTCTAGGTGCATGTGGCATCATTATACCCACTGGCATCATTCCAGGTGGCATGCCTGGCATCAAAGGGGTGGCATTAATGGTAGTATGCCTGGAGGC
>NW_006159866.1:421324-422273 GCF_000334495.1 Tupaia belangeri chinensis | reverse complement strand
ATTCCTGGTGCTCCTGGAACTGGTGGCAGTCCTGGCCGCACCATTGGGGATATATAACCTTGTCGAAGCTGAGCAGGCTGTGGTTGAAATGAAGTTGAAGCTGCAGACTCATCATCCTCATATTCATCAGAATCATCTTGTTGCTTTCTTTTTTGACTCTGGAGTTTTCTGTTCAAGAAATCCTTGTCTTTCATCCATGTCTTTTTCTGGAATACCTTTCATACCATATATTTCCAGCTCTATGTCTGTTCTTCCAGGTATTGCATTTGGTACAGCATCTAGTGTCTCTTTATGTATCTGCATGCAATGCATAGCTAAACCAGGTCCTGTATACAATTTCTTACGACATATATGGCATTTAAAATGCTTCGCTTTTTGATGCTATATAAGGATCTTCTCATGATCAAAATCTCTTTACAATACCACAGCTTCAGCTTCTTCTTCTTCTTGAGACCCATAACTACATTAGTAAAGGTAAGGAGAAAAGAAGCAAGAAAAATAAGAGGAAAACAGCTCTTTCCTCCGACCTAACAGCTACCACTGCATCCCACAGGAAACAGACACAAAATGGCTGACCTAGAATGGACATTTTGATTATATTAATTCTTCCAATCCAAGAACGTGGGATGTCTTTCCACTTTTTTGTGTCCTTTTCAATTTCTTATTTTAGTTTTTCATAGTTTTCACTGTAGAAGTCTTTGACTTCTTTGGTTAGATTTATTCCTAGGTATCTTATACTTTTTATGGTTATTATAAATAGGATTGTTTTCTTTAATTCTACCTTAGTCTGTTTGTCGTTGGTGTATAGAAATGCTATCTATTTTTGCATGTTGATTTTGTAGCCTGCCACTTTACTGTATTTATTTATCACTTCCAGGAGTTGTTGTGCAGATTTTTTTTTATATATACATAATCATGTCATCCACAAATAGAAATAATGTTACTTCTT
>NW_006159866.1:417709-421305 GCF_000334495.1 Tupaia belangeri chinensis | reverse complement strand
TTCAAATGCTATTTATTTTATTCTTTTATCTGATTGCACTGGAAAGGACTTCTAGTACTTTACTGAAGAGGAGTGAAGAAAGGAGGCAGCCTTGTCTTTTCCCAGTTTTTAGTGGAAAAGTTTTTAGCTTTTCCCTATTTAATATGATGTTAGCTATGAGTTTTTCATAGATGGCTTTCATTGTATTGAGAAATATCACTTCTGTGCCAATTTTGCTGAGAGTCTAAATCATGAAGAGATGTTGTATTTTATCAAATGCTTTTCTACATCAATTGATATATGGTTTTTATCTTTCTATTAATATGGTGTATTATATTTATGGTTTTGCATAGGTTGAACCACCCTTGCATCCCTGGAATAAAGTTTACGTGGTCATGGTGTATAATCTTCTTTATATGTCATTGGATATAATTTGCTAGTATCTTGTTAAGAATTTTTATATCTATATTCATCAGAGTATTGGTCTGTAGTTTTCATTTTTTGTCATATCTTTATCTGTTTGGGGGATGAAGGTGATAAGAGGCTTTGTAAAATGAATTTGGGAGGGTTCTTTCCTTTTGGATCTTTAGAAATAGTTTTGAGTAGAATGGGAGTTAGCTCTTATTTAAAAGTTTTGTAAAGGGACCAGCAGATAGTGTAATGGTTATATCTCTGGACTCTCAAGTAGTTGATTACATTTTGAGTCCCAGATATGGCAGCTTAAAACTTAGGCTGGCTGTGCATGCATGCATGCCCAAAATCCTAGGAGGAGAATAGAGGAGAAGGGATTGCAGTGTGGCCAACCCCCCCGATGGGTGATTTCTTACTTTCTCTCTCTCTCTGTCTCTCCGGTGAGTACATGCACCCTATAGCAAAAATCTCTCTCAAAAAAAAAAAAGTTTTGGAAACCAACAGATGGCATGATGGCTAGGTCACTGGACTCCCATGTGGTTGACCATGGTTTGAGTCCTGGACCCAGTAGCTTAAATGCATGCGGGGCACATGTGCATGCATGCCCAAGATCCCAAGAGGAGAATGGAGAAGAAGGAATTGAGGCATGACCATCCCCTCTGGGGGGTGATTTCTCACTTTCTGTCTCTCTTTCTCTCTGTCTTCCTGGTGAGCACATGTGCCCTATAGCAAAAACTTCTCAAAAAAAAAAAAGTTTTGTAGAATTCAGAAGTGAAGCCCTCAGAACCTGGATTTTTCTTTATTGGGAGGTTATTTATTGCTGATTCAATCTCATGGTTCATTATGGGTCTATTCAGTCTTCCTATGTCTTCCTGACCTAGAGAGTCTTAGTAGGTTATGTATGTTCAGAGATATGTCCATCTCATCTAGGTTTTCTTGTTTGTTGGCATATAGTTTTTTTTTTATTATTCTCTAATGATCTTTTGTATTTCTGTTATATCTGTTGTAATATTGCCTGTTTCATTGTGAATTGGAATTATCTGGTTCCATTTCCTTTTCTTAATTAGTCTAAGTAATGGTGTGTCAATTTTGTTTATCTTTTCAAAAAGTACTGAGGTATTGAGTAGTGGTACTTCTAATAAATTAAGTAGTGTAATACCTGTAGGTGGCCAGCATCCTCCCCATTCAGGAGTGGGTGCCATGCTTGAGTGCTAGAAGACTCAGACAAAGCCTGTGAAAAAATAATACTTCTGAGATAATGAAAAGAATTATACTGTATCGTAAGCCTTTTTGTACAAAGAACCAACTTTTGGTTTCATTTATTTTGTGTGTAGTTTATTCTCTATTTCATTTATTTCTGCTTGAATCTTTATTACTTCTTTTCTCATGGCATTTCGTTGTTGTTTTTCCAGTTTCCTGAGGTGTGTTGTCAATTTGTCACCTTTCCTTCTTTTCTAATGTGCACTAATTAATATGAACTTCCCTCTTATGACTGCTTTCTCTGTGCCCCATAGGTTATGGAATCTTGTGCATTCATTATCATTGGTTTCAATGAATCTTTTGATTTCAATCTTAATTTTCTTCAGTGGTTGTAAAGTCAATCAGAAGTAGATGGTTTAGTTTCCATATGTTTGTGTATTTTCCAGAAATTAATTTCAAGTTTAATTCTGTCTTGGTTGGAGAAGATGCTGGATGTAGTTCCAATGCCTTCAAATTTGTAAAGGATTGTTTTATGCCCTATCATGTGCTCAGTCTTTGAAAAGGTTCCATACTGGGGTGAGAAATATGTATATTTTGTGGTTGTTGGGTGGAAAGTTCTAAAGATGTCTTTCAAGTCCATTTCATTTATGGTATTGTTTAGATCCTGGATTTCTTTGCTTATTTTTTTTCCAAATGATCTGTCCAAAGGAGATAGTGGGGTGTAGAGATTCCCAACAATTAGTGTGCTGTAGTCTATCTCTCCTCTAGCAGTCTTTCCTTCATGTATCTAAGTATCCCCAAACTGGGTGCATAGCTATTTACAAGTGCTATATCTTCCTGATATATTAGCCCTTTCAATACTATACAATGTCCTTCTTTGTCTCTTCTTACAGCTTTTGTCTTAAGGCCTGTTTTTCTAAAACCAATATTACAACTCCAGCCTTTTTTGGTTTGTTTCTGTTTGTATGAAATACCTTTTTCCAGCCTTTCACTTTTAGTCTATGTATGTCTTTATCCATGAGGTATGTTTCTTGTAGGAAGCATATAGAAGATTTCTGTTTTTTAATCCATTCTGCCAGTCTGTGTCTCTTGATTCTTGGTTGAATTATTTTTTCTTTTAGTGTTTTGAATATGTCTTCCCATTATTTTATCACCTGCATTGTTTTGGATGAGAGGTCTGATATTAGCCTAATAGGATAATTTTTGAAAGTGGCTTGATGTTTCTTGTCATTTTTAGAATCTTTCTTTGCCTGTGATTTTTACCATTTTGGGCTATTATGTGCTGTCAAGAGGATCTTCTTATGTTGATTCTATCTGGAGTCCTTTGTATTTCTTGAGTCTTGATATCTGAATGTTTCTCTATATTTGAAAAGTTTTCTGCAAGTATTTTATGGAGTGAATCTTTTATGCCCTTGTCTGATTCTTCACCTTCTGGAAAACTTATTATTTGGGCATTAAATTGTGTCTGGTATTTCCCATATGTTGTCCTCATTTAAAAAATTTTTTTTCCATTATTTTTGGTGAGTTTTATCGGATGTTTCCACATCAGAGGTTCTATCTTCTGCATAGTCTAATCTGATCCTAATACTTTCAAGGAAGGTTTTGATCTCCTGTATTACAGTCTTCATGTCTAGAAGCTATGTTTGATTCTTTTTTATGTTGTCTATCTCCTCCTTCAAGTCATGAAAGGACTTCCTCATCTCATGGAGTTTGTTGTCTTTTTCTCTTGCATCTCAGCATTTTGTCACCACGAATATTCTGAATTATTTTTCTAATATTTTGGTGAATTCTTCCGTTTTATTCATAGTTGGAGATGAACTACTGTGTTCCCTTGTTGATGACATATTTCTTGGTTTTCTCATACTTGAAGCTCTTCTCCCATTTTTAAAATAGAATTTATTTAACTTTATTTATTTTATTTTGACCAGGGAGGGAGGGAGAGAGGGAGAGGAAGAGAGAGAGAGAGAGAGAGAGAGAGAGAGAGAAAGCAAGCCAACAGGCCCGGG
>NW_006159866.1:407906-417671 GCF_000334495.1 Tupaia belangeri chinensis | reverse complement strand
TAGCCACTACGCCACCTGCCAGCCCCTCTTCTCTGATTTTTAATAATTTGCTGATGCATTGACTTTTGGCTAATTCTTTGAAGATGATTTCTGTAGTTGTGAACTCGTATGCTTCTCTTTGCTGTAAGTTACTTCTGGGCCAATTTCTCTTTTCTACTTCTAGCTCTGAAACTGGGAGATTAGGCTGGAAGTCAGGGGCTACAGCTAGAGCTTGCTCAGTCCTGACCCTTGTCCCTGGCTGTGCAGGGGAATTCAGATGGAAATGTTTGCCTGAGAGACCTGCAATTTCCCTGTCTTTCTAGATCTGAAACTGGAGGAAGGTGAGGTTGGAAGTCAGGAGCTGCAACTAGAGCTTGCTCAGCACTGACCCTGGTCCTTGGCTGGGCAGGGGGCTTCAGATTATTTTTTGTCTTGTCATGAGGGTAAGAGTCACTACCCCCCGCCCCCAATTTTTCTGTCACGTGCTCACCAGAGAGAGATATAGAAACAGAGAGGAAAAGCCAAAAAGCCCTCCCCTCCCCACGGGGTATAGCTACACTACAATCTCTTCTCCTCCATCTTTCTCTCCCCTTGGGATTTTGGGCATGTTCACACATACACCTGGCATGTCTCACAAGTCACCCAGTCCAGGACTCAAACCACGCAGTCAGTCATGTGGGATACAGTCACTTCAACCAGCAACCCACAGGCAGGCCGCCATCCTCTTTTCTTGGAGTTTTCACAGTGTGTAGCACAGACTTTAGGCACAAATATGGCATGGATTCAGCATGTCACTTTTTCTTTTTTTTTTTTTGTAAAGTTTTTTTTTTTTTTTCTATAGGTAATGTGTGTTCAGGAGAAAAAGAGAGAGAGAGAAAGAAAATGGCCATGCTGCAATTCCTTTCCTCCATTCTGTCATGGGGATTTTGGGCATGCACACATAACACACCCAGTGCATTCCTCAAGCTATCAGGTCTGAGTGGCTTGAGGAACATGCCAGGCTTGTGTGGTACACACATGACCATGTGGGAGCCAGCTACCTTAACTACCATGCCATTGGCTGGCCCTCAGTAAGTCTCTTTTAATTGTAATTAAGTTAAAGGTTTGAGTTCTACTTGTTGGATATCAGCTTTCAGGATTCCATCTAGTGTATTCCTTGAAAGATATGTGAATAATTCAAACTATCTTTAATTCTTTTACTTTTCTCATAAAACTACAAGGTAATACTTCATTAATATAGACTCTTCCACCACGGGGAAAGCTAGTCCTTCCTCTAAACTGGTAAACTCCATGAGGATGAGTTAATGGTGAGTATGATAATTGGTCTCTTTTGTTCAATTCTGTAACTTCAGCTCACAGAATAATTCCTAGTACATATTAATAATTCCTAGTACATATGCATTCAATAAATATTTGTAGAAAGGATGAATAGAGTTCATGTTATGTTTGATATGACCTTACAGATTATGGTAACTGGAAAGTGGGAATTAGTCTCATCTCATATACACGAAGTCTGTCTTTGGGTTTGATGTCAGGCTGCATCTCTCATTCTGGTTTGATCTGGAATTCTACCCAAAACCTCAGTCTCATGCTTTAGGTAACCACAGGGGTCTGCTTCTGAAAGAAGAGGAGCACTGGCAGTAATGAAGGGGAACAGTGAACCAGTAGGAAAAGCTGATGTCATGAAGCATAGAGAACAGGCCCACACATGTGGATACTCCCCTGTTGAGTGCATTCATCGGAGTGGGATGTCCAGAGGCCTTTTGCAGAATTCTCTTCTTCTCTTCACTTTCACACTTATCCTGTGCTCCTTTAAAGTAGTAGATTGAGTTCTGATGAATGCTGATTCTAATACTGGAAAAGAATCAAAGAAAATTGATACTCACCATTATTAATGATATTAGTTGGATGAATAGATTTTGTTCATCTTTATTTTCCCTGAGAAGATTCAGGTTTCTCATTTTGCTAATCTTGAAATACTCTCATGAGACCAAAAGGTCATTAGCTCCATTCCCCAAGTGGTGAAACCAAAGCACGGACAGTTCCATGGGGCCAAGACTATCAGTCCCATGGGTGGTCTTTCATTCTAGTCCCTAGACCTTCCTGGCATCCTCTTGTCAGAATGCACTAGGACCTTGACTTGTCCCTGCTATCTGATGGAGGAAAGAATGAGCTACATGATTCTAACTTAGCTCGTACTCTGGTATACATTTATTACTACAGCAATAAAAGCCCTGGAAAACCATTTACAAAACTCTTTGAATTTAGGACCCGTCAACCCCTAGGGGACACAGAAGGGGTTAGTGAAAAATGAACTGGCAGATACTATGTAGCTTAAAAAGGTTTTTAAATAATTAGTTATCTCTAACCCATACACTAAGGTGTAAATTCAAGATGTCCTGAGTTTTCAGTCTCACGGGTGGGATGCAGCTCTGGAGCTAGACTGTGTTGCTTCTCCACTTACTCACCCTGGGTCCTTAAGCAAGTTATGACCCCTTTGTGCATCGGGTTCTCATCTGTAATACTACTCACCTCACTCAGCTACTGTGAGGATTAAAGCACTGAGCACATTTCATACTGAAAGCTCTCAAAGCAGCACTTGGCTAGCAGCGAGTGTTCCATAAACATTCTCTGATGATAACGCTGACAGTGATCTCACCTCCTAACCGTAGGCCACAGGTATCCTTTCTTTTAATATTGCCTCATTCTGTAAAATTACAGTTTCTAGATCTGATTGACATCCAGTTCACTGGACCTTACCCCAAAATGAAACTCTAGACATGTTCAGCAAAGGGAAAGAAGAGTAAGATTTAGAAAGAAAGCAAAGGAATAGCTGGAGAGATACAAGCAGAAAAATAAATTCTTCATTTACTTAACAGCCTTTATTATGTATTTGCCATATGCAAAATATAAGGAGATTTGAAAAGTGTTGTGGGAAAATGGAATTGAAGTACAGATTTAGGAGCCCCGATAGTGCTGCAGCAGTAAAATGTGATGCCATGTAAGGCTGATATGGAAAAGTTCCAGATTTGCATCCAGAGACCATCCTGAATACTTCAGGCATGTACATGCTCATAATCCAGGGCTGGCTGAGGCTGGAGGTGACTTTCAGTGTCAGGACTCCATTGGGGTGCTGTCTGTCTCTGTCTGTTTCTCTCACTCATGAAATAAATAGATAAGCTCAAAAGAAAGTATGGGTTTATTTCAGTGCAAAATGTTTTTGAAATCCATGCCTTATTTTTTAAATTAGGCACATTGTCTATAAACTTAAATTTTTTTCTTTATTCATGGTAAAATGTATGCATACACATGAGAGAGGAGAAAGAGAGAGAGAGAGAGAGAGAGAGAGGCAGGCACACTGCATACCTACATGGTCTGGCTCCACTGTGAACCTCCTCCAGTCCTCCAGCCTGTCAGATTCTGGGCACTCACAAATGTCTCTACCATGATCAAATTGAACAGGCTGGGAATTTCAACCATAGTCGTCAATGGGATCCAGGTTCTCTTGAGAAGCGCATTACCGCTGCAGCGTGGAGCCAGCCCATCCATAAGCTTTTTGAAGACCTCTCATATTGTACAGGACCTGTGGAGGATAAATAGTATACCCATGTGCAGGACCAGTAGATGGCATAATGGTTATGTTCCTGGACTCCCTCGTAGTTGACTGTAGTTAGAGTCCCGGACCCAATGACTTGAAACTCACACTGGGCATATGTGCATGCATGCCCAAAATCCTGATAAGAGAATGGAGAAGGAATTGCAGCTATCCATGCCCCCGAGGGGTGATTTCTTGCTTTCTTCTCTCTGTCTCTCCAGTGAGTGTATGCACCCTATAGCAAAAATTTCTCTCAAAAGAAAAAAATTATATCCATGTGCATGCATGTGTTTCTAATTCTCAACCAAATATTGTTTGTGTTTCAAAGTCCCCCTACCTCTCTCCGGGAAGCATTCCCCAGGGACCCCAGGCAGGACCAGGCTGCTCCTTGCCTGCAGCACTGATCCTACTAGCAGACTTTGGAAAAACTTGCTGTCTAGAGAGCAGTGAGCTCCACCAGCTCAGGAAAAACCCAAGTTCTCAACTTTTGCAGAACCAGCAGTGTGGCTCGTGCTCAATGTGTTTGCCATTCACCCTCCTTTTTTCCCCTAGCTTTGAGGTCATGCTCTTAGTGCTAGACCTACTTTTATTAAGGCTAAATGTTGTCTTTGATACCTTCTTGGTCCCTCTTCATAGACATGTGACCTTATTTCTGGTGGTTTTGCCTTCTCAATTCCAAGTACACACTGAGCCTCACCACTGAGCCATGAAAGAGAAGGATCCTGTCTTTTTTTTTTCCCAAGAGGTTTTTGTTATAGGGCGCATGCGCTCACCAGAAAGAGAGAGAGAGAGAGACAGAGAGACAGAAAGCGAGAAATCACCCCCTGGGAGGATGGCCATGCCACAATCCCTTCTCCTCCATTCTCCTCTTGGGATCCTGGGCATGCACACACATGTGCCCGGCATGAGTTTAAGCTACCAGGTCCAGGAATCGAACCGTGGTCAACTACATGGGAGGCTAGCAACATAGCCATTACACTGACTGGTTACAAGAAGGACCCTGTCTTTTGCAACATGGTGCATCTTGAGGAAACTGATGGGCTCAACACAGGCTTCTCCTGCGTCAGAGCAGCAGCTACTCAGGTTCTGCTTTTGCACTCTTTTTTTTTTCATAAAGGAATTTTTTTAAAATTTAATTTTATTCATTGTAATTATTATTATTATTATTATTATTAATTTTGAAGTTGATTAGAGAGATACAGAGAGGGAAGGAAAGTGAGAAAACAAGCCTCCAGGTCCAGGACTTGAACTGTGGTCAGCCATATGGGAGTCCAGCTGCCTCAGCCACCACACAACCTGCTGGCTCCTGCTTTTGCACTTTGGATAAGATCTCTCTCTTCAGACTTTGCTCCCTGTTCACTCACTTTCCACTGAGAAGAGGAACCTAGCACAGAGAGAAACTGGGATCCTGGGGGCAAGCTTGGTCAACACTTCGACCAAACATCTTCATGATCAACTGTGTTTATCTTGCTCTTTCTTTTCTGTTCTCCCCAGCCAGGCTCCTGAGCACAGAATTCTCAGTGCCAACCATTCACTGGGAACAGCAGAACTGTCCAGCTCATCCTTCTATCTCTGTAGCTCTGGCTTCTGTCAGGGACTAGGACCTGAGGTCTTTTGAAAGCAACCACACTATGTATGTTTACAAAGTGTTTATGCTAAGCGTGGTCTCATGCAGACGTTCATAAACACATGCCAGTTACCAACCATCTTCCCGTCAGTCTTAATTGCTGATCATTTTTTCAATCCATGCAGAGGCACATTCCCCCGGGGCACACACACACCCTCATACACGCTACCCACTAATACATCTGCTGAGGTGCCTTCCACATACCAGGCACCCCTGTGCTGTCTGCAAAGCTCCAACTCATCTCTGTCTCCCTCTGTGGTTATGCTTAGCCAGATCCTCCATTTGTAATCGTTTTTGAAGCTTAGCTGTAAACCTCTCCCAAAACCACTCTGGCAGGATAGAAGGTAAAGCTGCCAAAGTTTCAAAGAGTCACGATGTCTGCTTTCCCCTTGCCTCAGGCCATTTTCTTCTCCTGGCGGAACATGGTAATGGAAAGGTGGACAGACATTTTTCTGCACATGTCTGACGATGGCTTCCTCTAGAACATAAACTAAAAGCCCCAGAGTTCACATGGCACCAAAGCTCTGTGACAGAGGCTCATCGTAAGGCTATTGTATGAACTGTGGTTGGTTTTGAACTTGGTTAGCCCAGCAGGATTTCTGGGGGATGTTTTTTGTCCTTTGTCATTGCCTAGGGGCTGGTTATAAGAACCAAAAAGAAATAATGACAGCCTTTGAAATTCTGGGTTTCCTCTCCAGCTTATTCAAGTTAGTGGTCATTTGGTTTAGAAGACATATTTTTTGATGAGAAATATACTTTTAAAAGGTCACTGTCTGCTTTCTTTCCCCAAATATCAGACCCTGGATTCTTGACCACCACTGTTTCTCTGTAACCCTGCAGGGCTGGGTGTTGCTGCAATAGTCAGTACCTCTATGGGAAGCATCACCATAGATGAAGAAGATGCTGGATAGAGAGACAATGCCTTTGCTGGCATTCAGGGGCCTCCACAAATCTGGTTCCTACTTATCACCCCAATGTACTATTCACTTTGAATTTTTGCTTTGATCGAAATGTGGCTCCTTGTTTCATATAATTTCCTGAATTTTTCTAAATGTTCCTCCTCAAGCTCTACCATAAGTATCAGCTTCCCAAAGGTGTTTTTTTTTAAAAAGAATTATTTATTTTTATTTATCATCATTATCATTATTTAAAGTAATTATTTATTTAATTTTGTTTATCATTATCATTGTTCTTCAATTTGCTACTGGACACACACACTTGAGATAGAGAGAAGGAGAGAGAGAGAGCGAGAAAGTGAAAAAGCAAGCTGCCTGGTTCAGGACTCATACTGTAGTTGGCCATGTGGGAGTCCAACACCCAAACCACCACCTCACCCACTGGTCCATCATTATCACTACTTTTAATTTACTACAGGGCATGTACATTCACCAGGGAGAGAGAGAGAGACAGAGAGAGAGAGAGAGAGAGTGAGCGTGCCACAAGGTCTGGGACTTAAACTGTAGTTGGCCATGTGGGAGTCCAGCACCTTCACCCACACCACCTGTTGGCCCATTCCAGGGGTTTTGATGTCAGTTCTTTTCTGCTCTTCTTATTTTATGCAAGTTCTTATTTACCATGATGACTTCAATTACCACCACTATGTCCATATCTCTATCTTCAGAAATCTCTAGGTCCCTATAATTTCATTGTATATCTCAAATGTCTCAACTTGTCCAAAACTGAATTCATATTTCCTTTTGCACTTGGCTCTCTTTTTGTTTTTCATATAAATTTTATTTTTTATGATAGAGAATGCATGTACATGCATGGGGGGGTGGGGTGGGCGTGGGAAGAGCAAGTGAGGAGAGAGAAAGCTCCCTCAGCCAGGTCTCTTCTCACTGCAATCTCCTTTCCTCAGCCCTCCATCTCTTCAGGATCTTGGGTGCCTGCATGCATTTCTTGTGTTTTCAGGGTCAACCTGAGGATTCAAATGCATAGTCAGCCATGTGGCTTCCAGCGCTACATCCAGTATATTACTGATTGCCACCTGGCTGGGCAAAATTTGGTTCACTTTTTGTATTTCCAGCCTAAGAGGCTGACCTATCAGTCAAAATCCGAGATTCACCCTATATTTCTTCCTGCTCCTTATTTCTAATCCCAAATTGGAACTCTTGATCCCTCCCTTGACAATTGCCTTCTGCATCTCAGGAAACAATATTGTCATACATCTAGTTGCCCAAGACAAAACTCTTGAGGCTCCCTTTTTGCTTCCTTTCCCTCATTCCTGCATCTAATCCATCAGCAAGTCTTACCAGTCTATCTCCAAAATATCCCCAAACCTCTGATTCTTGTTGAATGAGTCCACGTAGTCAATAGGTCCTGCACATTCTCTGACATTTCCTTGGCTATGTCCTCTCCTCCCTCGCTTTGCCCTTTCTTCAGCTCAGGCACTCTCTCTCCCTTGTTCAAACCATCGCCTACTTACTGGTCTGCCTGTCTCCAGGCTTATAAAACCATTGTTGACTTCTTCCAACAATATTTATGGAGTGACTACTGTGCTTGGGAAATGTCTGTGAATGAGGAAGGTATGATGATTGCTTTTATGCCTCGTGGGGAGGACAGGCTTTCCACTCTAAAAGTATGACAAATGAAGGGAGGAGACAGGGGCCAAGAGTGTGAAATATGGAGACCTAACTTAGCCTTTGAGGGTCAAGCAAGGGTTTCAGTGAAGGAAAATTCTAACTAAAACCCAGGGAATGAGTAGAAGGCAACTAGGTGAGGGAGAAGAAAATAAGGGTTAAGGGTCAAATATTCTAGTCAGAAGGAACACCAAATGACAAAATGTGTATGATTCTCCTCCCCACTCTTAAAGTTTGATCTTTTTTATTCACTTATCTATTTACTTATTTTTATTTACCACAGGGCACATAAGCTTGCAAGAGACAGAGTGAACACCCCTAAATGGGGTATGGTTATAATGCAATCCCTTCTTCTCAATTTCTCTTTTCTGTCTGGATTTGGAGCATGCAACACAAGCCACTGGGGCTGGAATTTGAACTGTACAGTTGGCCCTGTGGGATCCAGCTCCCTTAACCACCAGGCCATGGGGCTGGCCCCAGTTTGATCTTTTTAACTTCTTTCTTGAATTTTTTTTTTTCCTGTGGCTGGCAGGTGGCATGGTGGTTAAAGGTGCTGAACTCCCACATTGCCGACCATGGTTCAAGTCCTGGACCTGGTGGCTTACTTTCTCACTTTCTCTCTCTCTCTCTCTGTCTGATCAAACTGGAAAATATTATAATAAATAAAGTTAAATAAATAATTCTTTAACAAAAAAAGAAAAAATCCTGATAGAAATCCATGATTATTGTAGGATATTTGGAAAATATTGAGAGATACAGAAAAGAAAATAACATTTACTTGTAATCTCTCCCTCTAGAGACAAACACTGTTAACACTGAGGTCATTTTTTTTTTTTTAGCTTTGTCTATGCCCATACACATTTCCAAAATGATCTCCTTATACATCTTGTCATATTGTTTCCTTTCTTAAAATTCCTCAGTGGCTTCTCACTGTCTAGGAGCCTATGTGCCTAGCCCACACTTAGAAATAAATATTTGCTGAATTGAGGGTGAATTGCATGAGTGGGTGAGAGAATAAAGGTATGAGTGCTCACTTCCATGTGTTCTTCCTGTTTCATTAGTTATTTGACAAGGCCTCGTCTTAGGTTCTGACTCTACTCCAATCCTTTTTCAAAGGTTCTGATTCTCATAACATTTGTTTTTAAACACAAATATTATTACCCTTATGGTCCTCAGCGTAGATTAGCTGTCTTAGAGTGTTGTTTTTCTGTGTTTACACTCAGAAGCTGTTGGAACTGAACTGTCTGTTAACATCACAACAAACCTTCCTTATCCACCCTTATCTCAGGCATTAAAAGCCAGAGAACTACATTTCCCAGAATCCTCTGCTGACAGTGTTCTCGGTTAGATTCTACCAGCAAGAGGCATTCCCCTGAGATTTGGACTGTGACCAAGAGGCAGAAGAGTTTCATTGCCCCTCTGCCGCACAAGCCCATGTGTGGCAGAGTGTTCACTGAAATTTCTGGCTTTGGTGCTCGAGGCATCGGGGGCCATCAATGGTGGTTTCTTGAAGTTTAAGAAATTCCCAATTTTTTAAAAGAGGCACACCTGAGCTCTGACTTTTGTGCCTTCGTCTCTTCCTATCTCCTTCTGTATTAGTGCTTGTTTCTTTCTCAGCCTCACTGAACTCCTTCATGAGTGAAGGCCATGTCCTGTGCCTCTTTGAACCTTTTTTTTTTCTTTTTTTTTTTCAGTTTTTTAAAATTTTTTATTATCATCATAATCTTCTTTATATTACATTGGATTACATGTAACTTTACATTGACTTCCATTGCTTTTTCAAAAGGGAATGCCATGCATATCAGTCAATACAGAGACATCAATCTCCCTGCTTTATCATTCAATGCCTTTTCCATGCATTTCCCAATAATTATTATTATTATTATAATTTTTTAAAACAGTCAATCACTATTTCTCATTTTGCTTGTTAAAAGACTTCACCCATCATGAAATACTTCCCAGACCAGTCCAGTTGAGAATACTAT
>NW_006159866.1:398320-407360 GCF_000334495.1 Tupaia belangeri chinensis | reverse complement strand
ATTTTTTTTCCTATGTTTGTCCCTCTGCCCTGTCTCACTCTCCCATTACAATATCCCTGCTATATACAGTTGTCTTCCAGAAGAGTTACTGAAAAAGTGATACATACAAGTAAAGGGAGAGAGGCCACGAGTTCCAACCATCAGCTCATAAAGTTTTTGGCAATAGGGAGCATAAACTCCACTCAGGGTTGGATTAAGGGAGGGTCTCCTGCAGATCCGCAAGTGTAGGTGAGTCTCCAGGGAATGCAGTTTCAGGAAAGCAGTTCTGGTACGCAGGGATGATTATCAGCTGATGCGGCACAGCAGTCATCTTGTAGTTACCAGGAATGGTGTTGTGGGGATCTGCAGTGTGAGTTGTCCTTGGGTATCTGGCTTCCTTAAGAATGGCAGAGTAGTTCTTGTTTTCCCCTGAGGTAATGCAGGGCTGGTAGCTATCATCTTCTCAAGTTGCAAGTTCTTCAACCTTGTTTTCGGCCTCTGGGACGTCCAGCACGTCCAGCACGGAGAGGCCAGGGAGGCCGGCCCCCGGAGGGGGGCCGGCTGATCGGCACTCGGCTGCGCAGGGGGCGTGAGCCCCCGGCCGCGGGGCCCCCGGAGGGGGGCTGGCCGTTAGGCACGCGGCTGCGCAGGGGGCGTGAGCCCCCCTCTTTGAACCTTTTTACCTGACACGGTGCCTTGCTTGACTTAGTTCCTCAATGAATTTCTGCTGCTGCTGAGAAAGACAGGAACATCGAATACTTCATTACTGTAGGCAAACACCTTACTTAGAAGACAGAGTTATATTGTTTTTAGTCATTTAGCTTTCTCCTCTACAGTAATTTATAGAGGATATGTGCACTTGTGCAGATGTAATAGAAAATTATTACAAAACAGGTGAATACCTGTCAGTGACTCATGTTGTTGAGGCTGCTAGCCCCAATTTTGCAACACAATCATCACTTGAAGACCTCGCCAATATTTATTAACTATCTATTGTGTCCAGAGTTACTTTAGGCCTTGATGGGGCTGGATGTGGGGGAGATTGCTCTAAGCCCATATTCGTTTGCTAAGTGCCTAGTAGGTACCAGGCATGGTGCAAGGTATTGGCTAACAGGTGAACAAGACAGGCAGCTCCCTGTCCCCCCCAGATTATAGTTTAGCAATTTCAGTGGTTGGTAGATCTTACTGGAAAGAAGTGAGGCTGATCATTCCCCATTCCCACTCCCTCTGGCTCTGGCATGAATGTCATTAAGTCACTAGGCCTATGGAACCTCTGTGGAACACGAGGAGTTTCTAGGACATGGGGCCAGGTTTATCCAGCATGCCAATAGCCTCATTGACTATGGTCAGGTTCATTTTGTTCACTGTGGGAAGCTGGCCTAGAATCTAGTGGCAACCAATTCTAAATAGTAGGGGGAGTAAAAAAAGGCAAGAAGAGTAATAATACCACTGTTGAAAGGCAGGGTTGGGTGAACTTTAACAAACAGACTAGAGAGGTAGTCTGTGCCAAGCTGTAGGGTGGAACATACAGGAGATAGGGTAACATTTACATACTATATTTTGAGATTTTTAAGGGAAAAGAAAAGAAATGCAAAATCTGCTAAGCAAGTGAAGGGTAGTGTGAAGGTGCCTATCCCATGGCTAATGTTATCAATGTTACTACATGCCAGGGACTGCTTTGAGTGAGTTACATTTATGATTCCTTTAATCCTACAGCTCTCATGGGTGGATGCTACTATAATCCCCATTTGACAAGTCAGGCAGCTGAGGCAGAGGGGAAGAAGGATCTTTCTCAAGGCAACATAAATAGATGGTGGAACGGAGATGTGACTTGGGTAGTTTGGTCAAAATAAGGGGAGAGGTTAAGTCCTTATCCTTTGAAATTTCTCCTGATTCCATCTGAGTTAGTCTGATCTAGAAAGCCAGATAGCAAGTGCTAGGAAGTAATATACCTTTCCAAAAGTTTATTTATTAAAGATAGAGAGAGAGAGAGACCCCAAGACCTCAACAGGGTCTCACACCATGATCTTCCTCCCGGCCTTCCCAACCAGCCAGGGTCACAGATGTGCTTGCCCAACTCATACAAATCAACCTGGGAAATCAGCCCCAATCTTCCATATGGCTTTTGGCTCTACAGAGCATTGTGCTACTGCTGTAACACTAAGGCTGTTCCAGAAGTAACAGTTTTAATAGAGAGTTAGAAAGAGGGCCTATGAATATTTTTTACGGAGATGTGACTTGGGTAGTTTGGTCAAAATAAGGGGAGAGGTTAAGTCCTTATCCTTTGAAATTTCTCCTGATTCCATCTGAGTTAGTCTGATCTAGAAAGCCAGATAGCAAGTGCTAGGAAGTAATATACCTTTCCAAAAGTTTATTTATTAAAGATAGAGAGAGAGAGAGACCCCAAGACCTCAACAGGGTCTCACACCATGATCTTCCTCCCGGCCTTCCCAACCAGCCAGGGTCACAGATGTGCTTGCCCAACTCATACAAATCAACCTGGGAAATCAGCCCCAATCTTCCATATGGCTTTTGGCTCTACAGAGCATTGTGCTACTGCTGTAACACTAAGGCTGTTCCAGAAGTAACAGTTTTAATAGAGAGTTAGAAAGAGGGCCTATGAATATTTTTTGTTTTTACTGTTGTGATCTGAGATGCTAATACTGAAGCCCCAATAGTAGAGTTATTCGTTGAGTATTAACTCTTTTATCAAAATGTGAGTGTGCCATTGGACTGATAATCAGCCATCACATCTTAGTGCTAATTGCCACATATATTCACTTTACCTTCTAGAGGTAGGGGTCAGAACAGTTAGACTGTAATAGAGGGCAAAGAGAGAGAAGGGATCAAAAGAGGGAGTGGTGGGGGTGGATTTACAGAGCATCTACTTCAGGATGCTGGAGGCAAATCCTCTACAGAAAAATGTATGACCTTGAAGCTCTGAAAGCAGGCCCTTAAGGGTCAAGATCAAACATGGACAATAGCTTTCTGCACTTCTATTTGATTTTGTCAAAAAAACTAAGACTAGAAAAGTAGAAACTCAAATCTTCACTTTCAGATATAAATTTTTTTCCCAGAGAAACTTGTGAAAACATAAAAATTATTTTTATTAATAAGGTAATTAAAAACAAAAATATAAAGTACCTTAGGGAAAAAATCTAACAAAAGATGCAAAAAATATCTATGGAGAAAATTTTATTTTTTTGTTGATAGAAGATAATTAATAGGGTCCAGCAGGTGGTGTGAAGATTCAGACCCTGGATCCCACATTACCGACTGTGCAGTTTGAGTCCCAGGCCCAGTGGCTTAGAAATCATGCCACAAGGACCAGCAGATGGTGTAATGGTTACATTGCTGGACTCCTGCAGAGTTGACCACAGTTTGAGTCCCCGATCCAGCGGCTTTAAACTCATGCTGGGTACATATGCATGTGTGCCTAAAATCCTTAGAGGAGAATGGAGAAGGGATTGTGGTGTGGCCATTTCCCCTGGGGGGTGATCTTTCGCTTTCTGTCTCTCTGGTGAGCGCATGTGCTCTATAGCAAAAATATCTCTCTAAAAAAAAAAAGAGATCATGCCAGGTGTGTGTGTGTGTGTGTTTGTATGTGTGTATGTGTGTGTGTGTGTGTGTGTGTGTGTGCATGTGCCCAGAATCCTAAAAGGGAATGGAGGAGAAGGGATTGAGACATGGCCATCCCACCTAGGGGGTGACTTTTTCACTTTCCCTCTTTCTCTCTGGTGAGTATGTATGCCCTACAGCAAAAACTATTAAAGAAAAAAAAAGAGAGAGGCATTCGACTCACAGTGTTTTATGCCTGCAGTCAGACATGTGTTCACAGATATGTAAATATCAGCTAAATTTGCTATTGAAAGTAGTTAGATTAATTAAGATATTTTGTGAATCAATAAAATGTGGGGAAAGCATGGAATGGAAAGCAACTGTAGATACCAGAGAGTGTGGGAGGAGGATAGAGAATGGCAGAGGGTGAGAAATGGAGGGAGAAAATCTATATATGAAACGAGAAATGGAAAATTATTTGTTGACGATAACATGTATGATTAAGCCACTATAGTGTATTCTGTTTGGGAAATCACATTTTGTATGCTGTGATGATATTCAGTGAATGAGTGTAAAATAAATAAATTTTTAAAAAGACACCTAAAAAAGAAAAAGAAGAAGATAATAAATAATGTTAATAAATGGGGAGGTAATAAATTATGAATGGAGAGATAGTCCATGTTTACAGATAGGAAAACTCAACATTATGACTGTATGAACATTTCTTGTGTTTATGTGCAAGAGCTACCACCTCAAAATGCCATCAGCTGCATGGCTTACACAACAGAAATATATTTTCTCATAGTCTGGAGGCTGAAAGTTCAAGATCAAGGTGTTAGCAGGTTGGTTTCTTCTGTGGTCTCTCCTTGGCTTGTGGATGGCCAGCTGGGTCTTATTGTGTCCTTACTTGGCCGTTCTCTGTCTTTACTACATAGCAACAGAAACAAAAGGACTAGAAAAACATGTGTGGACATTTGGCAGATCCCAATAATTCCCACCTCCCGGGGTCCACGCTTCTGTGCAGTCTCATTCCCCTAAAGTGTAGACAGGACCTGTAACTGGATTCTAATCAGTTGAATATGCCAAAGTGGCAGGATATGTCACATACATTCTGTAGGACTCTACGTACACAGACTAGAGTGAGAAATTCTTCTGGGCTTGAAAGAGAAGCTGCGCGACCATGAGCTTCTCAGGGAGAAAGCCACATGCAGGAACTGTGGGTGACTTCCAGTAGCTGAGACCCTCAACCACACAAATTCAAGGAGATGATTTATGCTAAAACCTTGACTGAGTTTGAGGCAGATTTTCCCTGTCTTCTCCGGGTGAGAATGTAGTCCAGCTACCACCTTGATTGTAGCCTGTGAGACTCTGAGCAGAGGACCCAGGTAAGCTGCATCTGAACTCCTCACCCACAGAAATGGTAAGATAATAAATGCATACTTTTGAAGTCACTATATGGGTGGTATTTTGTTACATAGCAATAAAAAATGAATGCAAACATGGACAAAAACATAATACTGATAAAATAAGTAAGTTGCAGCAAGAGACATACAATGCTATTTACATAAACCTTAAAAGCATGGAAACCAATTCTATTACTGCATAAGCTTACATACAGACATATGGAGTAAAAAATACAAAGTCATTGAACCAGCTGATGGTACAGTGGTTAAGGAGGCTGGATCCCACAGATACGGGGTTTGAGTCCTGGACCTGGCCACTTGATAAACATACCGGGTAAGGGACAAACAGATGGCATAGTGGCTATGTTGCTGGACTCCCATGTAGTCGACCACAGTTTGAGTCCTGGACCCAGTGGCTTAAACTCACACTGGGCGCGTGTGTGTGCATGCCCAAGATCCCAAGAGGAGTATGGAGGAGAAGGGATTGTGGTGCGGTCTTCCCCCTTGGGGGGTGATTTCTTGCTTTCTGTCTCTTTGTCTTTCTCTTGTCTTTTTGGTGAGCACAGGCACCCTATAGAAAAAAACTTCTCAAAAAAAAAAAAATAAAAAAGAAAGAAAGAAAAGAAAAGAAAAAACCTACCAGGCAAGTGGATGTGTGTACCAAATATACCAAGAAGAGAATGGAGGAGCAGGGATTCCAGCATGGCCATCATCTTGGGTGTGTGTGTGTGTGATTTCTTACTTTATCTCTCTCTCTCTTTCTCTCTCTCTCTCTCTCTCCAGGGAGCATACATGCTCTATAGCAAAATGAAAATAAATAAATAAAGCCATGTACTGGGATGATCATCTCTATTTTAAGAAAGTAATTTGCTTTTGGATGAAGGGAAATACAATCAGAGAGGCATGTATGAGAATTTTACCAATGTTTATAATGTTTTATTTCCTAAACTGGGCCCCTACCCAGGTATAAGATACAAGATTATTTATAATACTCTCCTCTATACCATTTCGTATATCTTAAATATTCTGTAATAATAATAATAGTAATAAAAAGGATCTGTCTTCAGCTCTAGACTCCAATGGCAAGGACATTGAGTTGGTAATGTATTTTGCCCATTTCCAACATTTCCCAACATTTTCCCTGTACTTGGCAGAAGTGTGGGAGATAGAAGAACTTACGAGTCCTGGCTCGGGATGGACATGGGATAATAGAGATGGGGGATGGGAGCAGAGAGGACAGCCAGTTGCAGTCTGCAGAGGTGACCTGTGGGAGCCCTGTCCTCCGGCGCTGAGGGAAGCACCCGTAGACTCATCTCTCAGGGACCACAGATGGCCTCAAATGGGTGACCTCAGCAGTTCCACAAAAAGCCCTTCCTTGTCATTACCCGTGGCTTTGCCTTAGCATGGAATGGAACAGTTGCCCACACAGCAGCCTTGCTGTAATCCTACCCTTTAAGAAAACAACAATTAAAAATAATAATAAAAATAAAACTCATACATTGGCAGTTAAGCGATTATGGTGAATCTAAGTTGTGCTTTAAAACAAACAAACAAATAAAACACACACACACAAACAAAGCCTTAATAGCATGGCCTTAGGAGGAAAATTTGAGATGGGAGGCTATGACTCAGAGGTTAAGGAGAGTGACTGGATTTTCCTGTCATTTTTGAATAGTTCCTCATCTTCAGGGAGTCCAGTGGAGTCCTTCGTCTTTTTGATTTATACTCATAAAGTCTGGGAGACATTATGACACATGATTGTATGAAGGAACCTCTAGTGCTCAGAAATCACTTAGAGGGGATATGTAGTGGTATGCTGGTAATGCTTATCAGCTAGCTCTGCAGAGGGGGAAACCATTAGTTGATTTCCATGGTATAAATATTCCCATAATGTCTCTTTTTTTTTCTTTTTTTAATTTTTGCCATAGAGTGAGTGTGCTTGCCAGAGAGAAAGAGAAATCATCTCCCCACCCCCTACCTCAGGATGGCTGTGCCACAATCCCTTCTCCTCCAATCTGTTTTTAGTATTCTGGACATGCATGCACATACTCTGGAAGTAATTTCAAGCCGTCCGGTCCAGGACTTGAATTGTGGTCAGCCATGTGGGAGTCCAGCACCTTGAGCACCACACAGCTGATTTTTAAGCTACCAGTGTGATATCACCTAATGTGTAATTTGGAAGAGATGCTCATGATTGGCTTCTGGAAGCCCATACAGGCTGACTTCAAAATATGGTTGAGAAGACCTACCTAGCAGCCTGGTGAACATCCTCAGATGGAGTTTCAGCCACATGGAGGATGACCATTGTCAGGGGGGAGACTCCTGTTCTGTGTTCTTTCCTGACACCATCTCAATCCAAAATTGTTAAAAGCATTTCCTTCCTATGGGACCAGCAATGGCATAATGGCTATGTCACTGGGCTCCTGTGTAGTCGAGTGCAGTTCAAGTCCCACATCTGGTTGCTTAAACTCATGCCAGGCACATGTGCATGTGTACCCAACATCCTGAGAGAAGAACGAAGGAGAAGCTATTGTGGCGTGGCCATCCCCCCTGGGGGGTGATTTCTTGCTTTCTGTCTCTCTGTCTGGCAAGTGCACATACCCTATAGCAAAAACCTCTCAAAAAAATGTTCCTTCCTAACGTTTGTAGAGGATGCCAATATATTGAACACATTAACACCAAAACTCTATTCCCTCTTTACAAAAGCAATAGAGATAAATTGTTCTTCCTGAAGAAGACAGGGACTCAGTGCTAAGAGTAGGGTTTAACTTATGTGCAAGACTTTCTCCATCATTGTCAGCCTAGAGGATGGGTCTCTGCAGACCTCAGGGAAGCGTCCTTGGTGTTGTTTGGAAACTCTACTTTTGGGGAATTTCAAATTCCCAAGTCACTGTACTTAGTTTTATAATTCCCTTGAAATTTTGCAATCTGAAGGCATGTTCTGTGAAAAGTCATTACATCTGTATGGGTTAGAATGATTTGAGTACAATTAAACAATATTAAAAAAAGTAATTGGATATCCTTAAAATCCTTTGTGTTTCACTGGATCAAAATACTCTGATCCAGTTTATTAAATAATGAAGATAATTATATCAGATTATGCAAAATCCCAAGATAAAGGACCAAATATCCTTTCTTGAATAAAATGCTGGCAGGAAATTGGAATTCCATGATTGACTTACAGGAAATGGGGATCTAACTATGAGTCACATGGGAGAAGCGTAAACACCTAGACAAAATTGAAGTCATGCTTGGTAGGCAACTGTTTACCCAAGAGTTCTTCCATTATCCTAAGATTAACCTGTATGAGTTAGTTTGGCCCTTTTGACTGATCAGAGATCCATCTGAATCAGACTAATCAACTTGATCAGAAACAAATTATGCTGTTTACTAATTAAGTAACCACAGATTAAATTATCAGAAAGTATTTGTTAAGCATCTAGTGGGAAATGCACTTTTAATTCACAACTAGTAGGAATCAGGCCCACTGGTATGTAGACTTCGACACATGGACAATTGGACTTTGTGCCCTAGTCAACTGACAGAATATGTAAAAATTTCTTCCAGGAGAGCAGAGGTAAATATTTTTTAAAAAATTACATTGACTGGGCCAGTTGGTGGCCTGGTGGCTAAAGCAAGTAGATCCAACAGGGCTGAATGTATAGTTTAAGTCCTGGATCTGGTGACTTGCAAAGCACAGTGTATGTATGTGTATTTGTGTGTGTGTTTTCATGCTCAAAATCCTTGAAGAGAATGGAGAAGAGATTGTGGTGTGACCTTCTTCCTATGAGGTGCTCTCCTGGCTCTGTGTCTCTCTGGTGAGCATATGTGACCTATAGCAAATTAAAATAAAAAAACATATGACTAAGATTTTCAACAAGGGTGCCAAGACAATTCAATGGGGGAAAGAATACTCTTTCCAACAAATGGTGCTGAGACAACTGGATATCCATGTGTAGAAGAATGGAGTTGGACACTTACATCATATATTAAAATGAACTCAAAATGGATTACTCACCTAAATATGAGAACTACAACTAAAAAAAATCTGTAAATCTCATTAGCTTGGACTAGTCAATGTGTATATATATATATATATA
>NW_006159866.1:395229-398044 GCF_000334495.1 Tupaia belangeri chinensis | reverse complement strand
ATGAGCAGCACGGAGACGACGCAGTGTCACAGCTCTTCAGGGTCGCGTCATCTACCGTGAGCAGCACAGAGACGATGCGGTGTCACAGCTCTTCAGGGTCTTCCAGGTCGTCTGGAGACGATGCAGTGTCAGCTCTTCAGGATCTTCAGGGTCGTCTGGAGACTGAGCAGTGTTTCAGCTCTTCAGGCTCTTCAGTCGTCGTCTTCCTGGTCGTCGTCATCTTCCTGGTCGTCTGTGTCATTTGGCTACTGTGGGCCAGGCATCGTGGTTACATACACTCCGGTGGGTTGTAAACGGTGGGCCCTGATTGGTTGTAAATGGTGGGCCGTGATTGGTTGTAAACGGTGGGTTATGATTGGTTGCTTTTGGACCAATCATGAGGTGCCAGATATGCAAATTTGAGGGATTCTAGTGGCCAATCAGAGCAAAATTTCAAAGGTCAGGTTTTTTGAAGGGAACCAATCATGGTAATTGTTTGCTCCCTGAGAAACCTTGGCAGACTCGCCGGTGTGCAGCCTCCCTCAAGTATCAAAAAAGTGAAAGAACAATTCAAAGAATTGGGGAAATTGTTATAATCAAGATATAAAACGTTTCCATCATTCTCCTAAATGTGTGCTCCTTTGTAATCAATCCCTCCACCAACAAATTAAATATGCACACTAGAATACTATGCAATATTAAAAAAACATATCCTTGAAAATACAAGTAAAGAAATGGAGAAAATATTACCATGTAGGGGTCAGATGGTCAGAAAAAATTACCCTTTAGGGGTCACAATGGTAAAATGCAGTGTTTTGTGAGGCAGTAGCACATGGGAAGGATGCAGGTTCTAATCTGGAGACCTTCTTGGGTATGCCAGGCACCTCTGTGTCTTTGATTCAGACCTAGCAGAAGGCTGGTTGTGGACTGTGACTTTAAAACTCTGTTGGGGGTGCTGTTTCACTCATGGAGAAAATGAATAAACTTAAAAAAATGTCTATATAAAAGGCTAAATCAAAAACTATAAAATATAATCTTCCCTGCCCTCCTCTTTTTAATTTGATAGAGGATATTTGTGCTCATGGGAGAAAGACAGAGAGACAGGGAAAGTGAGAAAGCACCTTCTGGGGAGATGACCATGCCACAATTCCTTCTCCTTCATTCTCCTCTAGGGATTTTGAGCAGGCATGTGCACAAGCCTGGCATGCTTTCAAGCCTCGAGATTCAAGACTTGAACTGTTCTGTTGGCCATGTGGGAGCCATTCACCTTAACCTCCATGCCACCTCCCTTCTCCATTTCTCCTTTCAGGATCTTGGGCATACACTCATACCCATCTGGCACACTTTCTAAGCTGCTGGGTCTGGGACTTGAACCATGCTGTTGGCCATATGTGATCCACCTGCCTTAACCACCATGCCACCAGCTGACACCTATATAAATTGTTCGATCTGTTAAAATATGTGTGCACAGAGATGCACATCTCTCCACATATGTATATATTTGTAGATAAAATATATACACAGAATTTGTTATCTCTGGTCATGGGAATTAGAGGAAATGTTAATTTTTTTCTTTGTATTTTTCTACATTTCCAAGTCTACAATAACATTACTTTATTATTATTATTATTATTATTATTATTATTATTATTGTTATTATTTTATTTTATTGCCAGAGGACACATGCACACACCAGAGAAAGAGAGGAAGCAACCCTCAATTGGGTACTCAATCCTTTTTCTTCCACTCCTCCTTCCTGTCTGATATCTCATGTGTTATTCAAGCTGCCATGGCCAGATTTCAAACTGTAGCAACCATATGGGATCTAGCTCCCTTAACTACTGCACTATGGGGCTGGCTTATGAACTGTTATGTAATTAAAATGATATTTTAAAATTTTGGTCTTACGAACAAGGGGAGCATGAAGAGTCTCTTAACTATTAACTGTCATTTTTTGAGTTTCAGGCGATGAGGAAATTCTTGCAAGATCTAAAAGAGGAATTACACACTTTACAAAAGACTCAAATGGAACTGCTAGAGATGAAGTCTATAATACAAGACCTCAAAATCTCCCTTGAAAGTATTAAAATCAGACTAGATCATTCAGAAAATAGAATCTCGGATGTAGAAGAGAAAATGGCTGACCTAGAAAAATCCACCATGAAGACTGAGAAAATGGCCCCAAAATTTGAGAATAATATGTGAGAAGTACTGGATACCATCAAACATCCAAATATCTGGATAATAGGCATTCCAGAAGGTGAAGAGACCCATAAAGGCATTGATAGTCTATTCCATGAAATCCTGCAAGAAAAC
Organism: Tupaia belangeri chinensis; assembly: GCF_000334495.1. Classification (NCBI taxonomy): domain Eukaryota; kingdom Metazoa; phylum Chordata; class Mammalia; order Scandentia; family Tupaiidae; genus Tupaia; species Tupaia belangeri. The sequence continues at coordinate 395,749 of NW_006159866.1, read as the reverse complement.
TTTCCAAACTTAGAGAGGCATTCAAAGATCCAGTCCCAGGAAATACAAAGGACCCCAAATAGAATCAACCCAAGAAGATCTTCTCCAAGACACATTATAGCCAGGTTGACCAAAACCGCAGACAAAGACAAGATACTAAGATTAGCAAGAGAAAAACATCAAGTTACCTACAAAGGACATCCCATCAGGCTAACAGCAGATCTCTCATCAGAAACAATAAAAGCGAGGAGAGAATGGGAAAATATATTCCAGTGAATGAGAAGAGAATGGGAAAATATATTCAAAGTGTTAAGAGAGAAGCAATTTCAGCCAAGAATACTGTACCCAGCAAGTTTATCTTTCAGGTGGGAAGAAAAGACAAGAACATTCTCAGATAAACAAAACCTGAAAGAATTTACCAGCACCAGACCAGACCTTCAAGAAGTTCTCACGGGTGTGCTGTATCAGGAAAACTAAATGCAGATACATGGAAATAAGAGTCCAAAAACTGAGAAAGTAGCTAACTTAATCATAGGGACAA
>NW_006159866.1:376108-395032 GCF_000334495.1 Tupaia belangeri chinensis | reverse complement strand
GGTCAGAAAGAGGGGTGGAAATAATTCTAGGAACTAGAAATGGAAATTTTTTTATAATGTGCATGATTGAGTTACTATGCAGTGTGTACTGGATGGGAGATTGCATTTTGTGTGCTGTGATGATGCTTAGGGAAGGAATATAAATTGAGTTACAAAAAATAAAGTTTCAGGAAAAAAATATATCTATTCAATGACTGCAGTAGGATATGTAGCCCCAGTTAGGTGCTACTTTATAGGATGCGTAAAATTAGACTTGTGTTCATGGAAATGTGTGTGTCACCTGTGTTTGCTATGAGGGTATTTGGATTGATTAGAGTCTTTGGTGATTCAATAAAATGTGAGGGGAAAACAGTATAGAAAGCAAACATAGATACTGGAGACAGTGTGGGAGGAGAGTGGGAGATGGCAGAGGGTAAGAGATAGGGAATCAAGGATGGGGGGAAAGAAAGCAAAACGTACAGAAAACAAGAAATGGAAGATCATTTGCTGACAATAACATGTTTTTTGATGTGCTTGATTGAGACAATATGCAGTGTACTCTGGATGGAAAAACTCATTTTGTATGCTGTAATGATGTACAGTGAATGAATGCAAATAAATAAATTGAAATAAAAAAAAACTATTAACTGTCATTTCGTACAAGTGTCCAGGCTCCTAGCTATAAATTCAGCTCTCTGTTCAGGTCATTGGCTCATGGCAACTGTTACTGCTCAAAGAGACTAAGAAGATATTGACTTCTGCTGAGATACATATCACAAAATAATGACTCAAGAGAAGAAAATACTGAATGTTGTCTTAAAGGGAGTAATAAACCTATCTCTTTGCTAAATCCCATGTTCTGTTGTCTATTTTTATAGGTGCTTGCACATCTAAAGTAAAAAATGGCACATTTTCATAATAACTATTGGGGACTTGAGTTCAGAATCTACTATAAGGAGAACAAGTGGACGATGACCCAAGGACACAGAATGAATATAATTTATAACTGAGGGAGAGACACAGGAAGATAGAGAGAATGATTGTAAGAGAAAAGTGGAAGAGAGAGATGAGATCTTGACAGTAGAGGTTGGTTCAGCATTGTTTTCAGTTTCTTTAGATTCAGCAGAATCCTAATTAAACATACCAAGACATATCTTCCATACAGCTTAAACAGACCGAAACAAGCTGAGGCCAGTTCTCCAAACTAGACACAACTGATTCAGTCTCCCTCAGAGCCAGCACACTGGTTTACTGGGTTCTTGGTGATCACTCAGGGCAAAAACAATTGAAGACTACAGATGGCTGCAGTTGGAATGCTTTTACATTTTTCTCAAATAAAAGAAGATGACATAATAACATGTTGGTTGAACTATCATTTGAACCAACAACTTTTTTCCAGGTTGTTCTGGGATGGGTTATACTATTTGGACAAAATAATGAGTTGAGATTTGTTTTTATGTTAAACTATTCCCCTAGTTTGGATATAGGCTCTTGTCTCATTTTTCCATTGTTGAATAGCAAACTTCTCCCAAATGTAGTGATCTAAACACTTAGTTGCTCAAAGTTCTGTGGTTGCAGTCCAGGCTAGACTGAGTTGGGATGGCTTATTTAGTACTGACTGGGCCTGTTCATAAGTCTGGGGCCTCAGCTACAGTGGTGGGCCTCTCTTTCCTTTTGCTTTCATTCCTTAGGAAGCACCATATTCCAAGAGAGAGCATAGAAGTAGCAAAGCCACTTAAGGCTTAAGCTCAGAACCATAATGTTGCTTAATCACATTCTTTTTTTCTTTTTAGAATTATATATTCAATTTTATTATTATTGCTGTTGTTATTATTTTTAATTTTACTATAGTGTATGTGCTCTCACAAGAGAGAGGGCAACAGAGAGAAAGTGAGAAAGCAAGCTGCCAGGTCTGGGACTTGAACCATGGTTGGCTATGTGGGAGTCCAGTGCCTTAACCACCATACCACCTGCTGGCCCTGAGTCACATTTTTTAAAAGTTTTTATTTATTTGGTCAATGAGAGGGGGAGAGAGAGAGAGAGAGAGACCCTATGCAGAGCCTTGAAGGCACAGTCCGTCCTCACCTCAGCCAGCCCGCATGACAGGCTCACACACATGTGCCTAGTATACTCAAGAAGGTCCCAGGATGCAAACCCATGACCTTACCATGTGGGTCCAGTATTGCAGTGTTATGTTACTACTGTGCCACTGCCTAGGCCTGCTTAGCTACATTCTACTGGGGAAAGGAAGTCATAAGGTAAGTTCAGGTTCAAACAGTGGGGAAGTGGATCAACCTCTTAACAGTAGGTGCTCCAAAGAATCTGTAGTCATTTTTAATTTAAAGGAACTTCTAACTTGAAGATAACACAGTGGAGCTAAAAGGATAGAACACTTTGGAATCTGACTTCTCTGTTAGCCATGGTCTGTCACTGGCTGAGACTCTACATTTCCTTCTGGAGCTCTATGTTCTGAACAGTGTGCCAATACATTGCTTTGCTACTAAGAAATCAGCTGATCACTGAAACAAAATCCTGATGTAAGAAAGTTCTAACTGGAGAGGTAACTAGTTCAGCAGCTTAGAAACTTCGTCCAAAAGATGAATTTTTTGTATTTCTGTTCTACCATCCTTGGTGTGTTTTCTTTGTCTTTAGCTAGCACTCCTAATGGTAAGTTTCAAGATATCTACCACAGTTCTAGGCATCTGTGATAATATTAATTTCTTCTTGGGGTCATTTTATTTATTTATTTATTTTTTGAGTGAAGGAAATTTTCCAATACCCCTGCTAGTATCCTTTCCTTTAAGTCTCATTGATCCCCAATACAAGGTATGAACAGCCACATGGCAAAGGTGATGGGATTACCCTGGTTTACTTAGGTTGACCAAAACCCACTTCCTGGAGCAGGGAATGGACCCAGGCTCCCCCAAAGCCCATGATCAGGAGGTGAGTAGATACCAAAATAAAACGGGTTTTCTTGGGAAAGAGAAAGATAAAAGCCTGTTGAGGAGGATTAAAACATGTCTATGTCCATGGTCTAGGCTCAATTTGTTGGGAGAATTTGCCTTGTCCTTGAGCATCTTGAAGAATAAATCTGTCTTGATGAGATTTTGGGTAACTTGTTATATACTTCGTAATACCACAAGTAGGGAGGGAAATAAAAGAAAATATAGCTTTCATTCTCTGGGAACTCATATTGAAGTTAAGGAGTCTCTGAGAGACACACCTGATAGCTCACTGGCATTGTAGGTCTTTTAATGAGAAATTCTGAGAAGAAATCCTGTAATTCAGCTGCCAGCCAAGGTCACCTGACTTAGAAGTTAAATAACTCGAATCTCAGTCTTTCACCTTATGAGAAATTCAAAGCACCCATCACCTCCATGACCTTTACCAGCTTCTATGAATTCTGCCCTGTGCAGGGTGAAGAGGCTCCTATCCTCTGGTTGTGTCTGGCTCTGAATTCCTGCTTCTTCTGAACTCTGTCATGCTATGTCTTAAATTTTATGGCTGTTTCCTTTTCTTTGTGAATGTTGACTCAAATGTGTGACCTGGTTCTTTTCCTTTGGTTTATTTCCCCCCACTCATATCGGTATTTGTTAAAAAAAAGTATTTGTGTATGTAAAAGATTCCACTTACGAGTTTGAGACCATGAAAGTGAATTTTATACAAAATGAAGCAAATAATTTGTCATTGAATAGACAATTTTGTTCTTGAAAGTAATTTATTTTCTATTAAACTAACCATCTTACTGACCTCATTATTCTCTAGGCCTGACCTCACTACTTCCCTAATATTTTGTTTCCCAGCTGCCAGTTCTCATTCATTTCATACAGAGCAGTGTAGCATTAAAACAATTTTGTTTAATCTTTTTTTGTTTGATTGCAAATCTGTCCTTAAGATCATTAGTATTTTCATAAGCAAAGAGAATTACCACCTAAGAGAAACTCTGGAGCTAGCTTCAAAAGAATAAAAATGTCTCCTTGATTCACAAGATCATCGTATGGAAATTGGAGAAGACCTCATAAAGATGAAGAAGGGATTGACTTCAACAAGTGGGCCGCACCACCAGGGGCTGGAGGCAGGGGCATCGTGTTTACCATGGGCTGAGAAGAGTCTGAGTTGGCTGAAACTGATGCTTTGAATTAGTAAGTGATATTTGGATATAGGGGTGCATAGGGAAGGGTGAAGTGAGGCAATTAAAGAGAAATTCCAAAGCTTAATCCTGTTAGGAACTAGAGCAACATGATGAGCTTTTATGATTCAGTGAAAATATTTTGCCAGTGTGTAAGGGTGGGCTCTGTGGCAGCCTCCCAACTGTCCACCTACATCCATTCTCCCTTCAATTCTTAACTCATAGGTTTGCTAAACTTGAGCTAAATTCATGATCACACTGAGAGATACACTAGCCTCTCCAGCAGCTGGGTGTGAACATGTGAGTAAATTCTGGCCAATGGGATACAGTAATAATGATATATGCCCCTCCAGGCTCTGCCCTTATCCAAAATTTACATCTTTCTCTAATAAAAGGAAACATGACTGCCATGGAGCAATGACTGGGGTCTAGCCAGAGAGCAGGAGAATTTAAAGATGAGCCTGAAAGTAAGGAAATGCTCAAAGAATGGCAGAGAGTACATGGGAACCAGTCTGAAGGTTCACTCTAGGGCAGTTTGAGCAACTCAACTAATGACAGTAGAGGAATTTAAGTCATAGAGTAAAATAAAATATGAGTCAGTATGAATATAGATAAATAAAATAGCGGTGGAGAGGAATAGCTCCTTCCCCCCCTTATTTATTTATTTATTTATTTATTTAAATTTACATTTTATCACATGTCTTTACAGTATACATTTCTTTTTCCAACACAAAAACCATGCATGTCAGTCAAGACAAAGATATTACTATATACATTATCATCAGCAAATAGCTTCTCATTTTTGGCAATTAAGCATATTTTTACCTGTTTTTTCTTTCCCCTTTCCCCTCCCTCCCTTCCATACTAACCTTTTTGTTTTTCACATTTTATTGATTCACAAAAGATCTTAAAGTATGGACAAAGCTAGAATCTAGTGACAAGTGCACTGTAATTTTCTTCTGAAACAATTTATTTTCCCTCTTTTACTAAAGAGAGGTATAAACTAACTTATTTGCAAAAATAAATTAGGTTAATCTCAATTTGGTCTGTTATTTGCACAAAGTCCCATAAGAATTCAATTTCTGATGCAAGGCAAAAGATTCTATTGTATTATTGAATTTATGCAAATAACCATTTTGCCAGAAAATAAGAATGCTCACAAATATTTTCAGGAAGGGAGAAAAGTTAATGTTTCAATTAAAAAAAACCTTTTTCTTAACAGATTGCTTAACCCAACAACTCAAAACAAAAATCCTTACATCTGGAAGGTAAAGCATAGAAGAAAATCAGTAATGTTTTAGAAAAAAGTCATAGAATTCTGTTTCACCAGTTTGGTCTCATGTAATCTCTTTTGTTGAATTTTCAGTGTTACTGTGGTCTGACCTTTCTGTTAACCAGCATTATTATTGATATTTTAGAACTTTTCCTTATTAAGTTGGCCTTTCTCTTGGTCAATTTTTGTTCTTTTATTTGTCTGTCTTTAGTTTTCCTTGTATAGTACTCCCTTCATAATTTCTCAAAGAGCTGGTCTAGTGTTCTAAATTCTTTCAGGTTTTGTTTATCTGAGGATGTTTTTATCTTTTCTTCCCACATGAATGATAATCTTTCCAGATACAGTATTTTGGTTGAAATTCTTTTTCACTTCATACTTTGAATATATTTTCCCATTCTTTCCTTGCTTGCATTGTTTCTGATGAGATGTCCAATGTTAGCTGGATGGGATATCCTTTTAAAGTAACTTGACATTTTTCTCTTGCAAATTTTAGTGTCTTATCTCCATCTGTGGTTTGTCAATCTGGCTATGATGTGCCTTGAAGAAGATCTTCTTGGGTTGATTCATGAAAGGGGCAAATATTTACTACAGAGAAACCTTAACCAAGTGATCCAGGTAACCTCACCAACAGACTGATAGCAAGTGTCTCCTGATATGAGGCACAGAGAAGGGCACAGCACTTCGGCAGTGTTCCTGCCAAAACACAGAACCTAAATCTAGTGATAAAGAAATACCAGACAAATGTGAAGTAAGGACATTCTGCAGAATACCTGAATTTTACTCTTCAAAAATGTGAAAGTCATGCAAGATAATGCCTGAAGAAATGTTCAAGGTTAAGGAGACTCTGAAATAGGACAACTAAATGCATTGACTTATCTTGGATTGTATTCTGGGTTAGTAATTTTTTTTTCACTTTGGTTATAAAGGACATTAGAGAGGTAATCAATAGAATTTAGAAACAATTAGACAAAAGTGTCATGTCAGTGTCAATTCCTGATTCTGATTATTGTATCAAGGTTACATAATATGCCTTCGTTTGGGAGAAATATTATACACTAAGTTTATTTAGATGTAAAGAGGTAAATCATATTTTTAACTTACTCTCAAGATGTTTTAGGGAAAAATATAGAGAGAATGAATGGTAACACAAATATAGTTAGAATGTTAACATTTGAAGAATGTGAATAAAGGGCATATGGGGATCTTAGTATATTCTGCAATTTTTCTGCAAGTTTGCAATGATTATAACATGTGTTTCTAAGGGATGAGCATGCATTTTCCTCTGCCTTTATCCTTTTGCCCTTCTCATTGGCTGGGTAAGTGGTGGCCTTAGAAGTGGAAGCCATTTGTTGTGGGTGGTGGCACTGCCTTACCAGCCCTGGGTCACTTTTTTCTACTGTTATGTGGGAGAAATCATCTTCCATCTTGTTAAGCTACTGTATGGAGATGGGACAGCCTCTTGTTATAGGCCCATGTCCTGTGCTTAATTTTACTGGCTGTAAGATGGAGAGGCTGAAGGAAGGTGGCTTCTTTGGAACTTTTTGCATTGGTTTAGTTTTTTTTTTTTTTTTTTTTTTTTTTTTTTTTTTTTTTTTTTTTAATCTACTGAGGGTACAGAAGATGGGGCAATAAAAAGAGTTGCCAAGAGTACTCATTGGGGAAAAGAGTTAGTGAAGGAAACTAAGAATAAGAGAACAACTTGGAGAGGTAGCAGGGTTGTAGAGCCCTCTAGGGGAGATTTTCCTATTCAAAAAGCAGAGGAAAAGGTCCAAAGGAGAAAAGAGATGTTTGGGGCTGGGGGACTCTCTGTTTACAATCCATACCTCACTGGTCACCTTTGTGCATGACTTGCTCTGATTTCAGGGCAGACAGCAGAACTGCAGTGGTTGTGGGAAAGAAGAGCAGAGAACATGGACACATCTGGGCTGAGGTAAAGATGTCAATGACTTCTTAGTAGCTGTCAGTACCAGTTTGAATAAGAGAATGATGTGCTCATGTAAGAAGACTGTAATAAATATATATGAAGAATCAAAAGTGATATTAATTAGAATGGTAGCTAATACACACACGTACACATGCACATTTTTTTTTTTGAGAGAGATTATTGCTATAGGGTGTGTGTACTCACCAGAGAGACAGAAGGGAGAAATCACCTCCCAAGGGGGATGGCCGTGTTGCAATCCCTTCTCCACCATTCTCCTCTCGGGATCGTGGGCATGCACACACATGTGCCTGGTGTGATATTTAAGTCCCAGGGCCTGAGACTTGAACTATGGTTGACTATGTGGGAGTCCAGTGACATCATTATACCATCTGCTGGTCTCAGAATGGTAGCTAATATTTATTGAGTTCTTACTATGTCCTTGAGAATAGTCTAAGTTCTTTCCATATATCAATTCCTTTATCCTTGCAATAACCATATTATTCCCATTTTAGTGATAAGTAGGGCGAGGCATGAAGAGATTTAATCAAGGTCATTTACAAGTAGCAGACACAAGCTTCAGATACAAGCAGTGTGGCTCTGGGCCCACGTTCTAGGGGCATCTCTTTGATCCTTCATCTCTCATACCCTTCTCCTCCTCCTTGTCCTCCCTCCATCAATGTTGGATGCACTAAAAATGCAGGGCTCCTTCAGGTATGTTGTGGGTCTGCAGTCCAGAATTTACTGAGGGTTGGGCAGGAGAGTGGAGGGTGAGGAAAAGCATTACGTGTCGGCTGTAACCTGTTCAGATAGCTCTGGTTCATTGAAAGGGTGAAGGTCTGTCTATCTGATGGCCAAAGAGGAAGGGTGGCCTGAGAGGGGTACTGTTATTGTGTGGCTGGTGTCAGGGAGGCACTTGAGAAGGTGTAGGAGATGGAGTGTGTTTGGGATTGAACACCTACATCCTTAACCCACGTCAGAGCCCAGCCACCATAGGAGTGGGGTGGTGGGGGGAGGGTGGTTAGAAGAGGTTCTATCTTATCTCTGTTCATTTCTTCCTTTGCTAAAAGGTCTTTTCCTATTTTAAAAGTAGTAGGCAGTAAGTCTTTTAGGAATGCCTCATAGGAAAAAGAGAGAGACTTAACTGTATTTTCAAACTCTGAGACCCAGCTCCTGGCCAGGAGACACGCAAACTCTTTTAATATCCTTATTCTGGATCCACTTAAATAGAAACAGCCTGCAGTATTTTTAGCTGCTGTGTAATCAAAGTGAAAAAGAAGGGGGAAATATATATATTTTTCTTTCCCGGTTAGAGTATTTGCTCATTATCTTTTAACGTAGTCCCTTCTAAAAAAAGAGGAAACACCCAAGAATCCCCCTAGGCTCCTCCTCTGGTCTGGCCAGGATTTAAACCCAGGGAGGGAAGGCAGGAGAGAAGAGGACGAGGGACAGGCCAGCACCCACGTTTGCAGCACCCAGCTCTCCTACTGGAGACAGGAGGAGTGAGGAGGTCCACAGCCTCTGAGGTAAGAGCAACAGTTTCCAAGATTTTTATGTGCAAGGGAAAAGGGTGGTCAGATGGGGATGGTTGAAGGCCGAGGCACAGGGTATAGCACCTGAAGTTAGCAGTGTAGTCTCTTACTACCTCCAGAAGGAGTTAAAATTGAACTATGACATATTTTTCCGGACCTATGTATTTTGTCTTTAGGGTTATCCTCTGTTCCCCAGCACGGCTAAGCATTGCCATTAGTCTTCTTACCTGGACAAATGCAATCCATTGTACCAGTTTCTCCCCAGAGCGACTACATTTTTATATGAATGTTTCTTTGAAGTCTAGCAAGTCCTTCTCATCCATTCTCTTTGTTGACTTCCTTATAATGTCAAAGGCCCTTTTTTTTTTTTTAAAAAAAAAGTCTTATCTATTTTATCTTCCTGTTCTTTGAAATCCTGAAACAGAACTTTTAATTGTGATGATACAACTGTTTTACTGTCCCCTTTTTCTGGATGTCGTGTGTACCAGTTAAGATAATGCTCGCAAACTCACTTGAAGATCTTTGAAGTTTGCCCAAACATTTAATTTTACAGGTTTTAATGATTACTTGTAAGAGAACAACTTCTTTTCCCCAATTTTCCATGCCATCATGCCCTCACAATGCCTCAAAGCAAACATTTCAGAACCTCTCAAGAAATGATGCGGTAGACCAGTTTTTGGAAGACTTTTTGTGTATTTATTAATTTTTGTGGTTGAGAGAGATGGGGGAAGTAGGGAGAAAGAATGAGTGAGAATAAGCAAAGTTTTACTTAAAAGTATTAAACTCGAGTTGGTTATATAAGCATTAAAACAAGAATAAGTCCCAACAAGATAACAAACTACCCACATCTGGACGTAGGTTAGCCACAGTGCCCAGAATTCTCTGGGCTCTTGGAGAAGCCACACTATCACCAAGGTATTGGGTGAGACCTGCTCACCACATATTGGCAGGAGCTGTGTGGAGGGAATCAGTGCCTTTTGGCATTTGGACGTTTGCTGCAAACTTAGGGTCAAGGTGACAGTGTCAAGATGAGGGATTCAGGAAGAAATGAAACATCAGCTTCATTTTTCCCAGAGGAGTGAAAAAAACCCAAACACCTGACCTTCTTTTATATAACTTTGTTGGCAAGTTTGTGGGCTGCAGCTGACTCCTGAAGGAGGGAAAATAGGATGGATGATTTCAGTCTGTGGCTTCCAGCTTCCATGCCAGTGCTGTTCTGTGGTTTGAAGTATAAAGTGGACTGAGGTCTGCTTCTGAGAAAGTGCCTGAGGAGCGTGTCCAGGCCCACTGGAAACTCTTGCCCATCCACCGCTTATTCCAGAGCCTCAGCTCCTAGGGGTCTGGACACAGACATGAGATCATGGTTTAGGTTCTGTAGCGGCATTTGGAGCCACCAGTCTGTGAGCCCAGGAGGCTGAGACCTTAGGCTGGATCCCTGGCTAGACAGGATGGACTTGCTGTGAATGCCACCCAGCTACCTCCCGAGTACGACCCAGCGAGCATGATGGAACAGTGCAAGTCCTGGGCAATCAGCAAAGCCACTCTCTCTTTGATCAAAGGCAGGAACTTTGGTCACCTCAGTATGTGGAAAACTGGGTATTAAACTAAAGAAAGGAACTATAGGTTTTCTTTTTTCTTTTTGGAGAGGTTTTTGCTATAGGGTGCGTGTGCTCGCCAGAAAGAGAGAGAGAAACAGAAAGCAAGAAATCACCCCCCAGGAGAGATGGCCATGCTGCAATCCCTTCTCCTCCATTCTCCTCTTGGAATCTTGGGCACGCACACACACGCACCCAGTGTGAGTTTAAGCCACCAGGTCCGAGACTTGAACCATGGTCGACTGGATGGGAGTCCAGCGACATAGTCATTATGCCAACTGGTCCCATAGGTTTTCATAATGCATATATCTTCATCATCATTCAGCTGAGGCAGACTTTACTGCCAGATATCCTCACACCTGGTGGGGAAGAGGGTTAATTGTACATAAAGTAATACTTTGTCATTCTGGGGTTTGGGTGTTTGGTTGGACGTGGAGAGGGAAGGTGCCTGGATTTAGTCCTGTATCCATCTTATCATCTCATTTTGCATGAACCTGGTCTCATTAAAGCTAGAGGAAAGTCTTTCTGAGAAAGTGATTAACCCCATGGAGTAAATGCACAACTTTGCCTGATCTTCAGGAAGAGCTTTCCAAGGATTTAGCCCAGAGCCTGGCAGTAATAAATGCTTAGAAATAGTGACCACCACTATCCTCACTTATCTGAACCTTTGTGGGGTGCATGAAGATTTGGTTGACAAAACAGAACAAAAATTGCCTGTGGTCATCCCTGAAAAAGCTATTGAGTGCCGAGGGATGTCATTCTTTATCTTTTATAGCTTGAGGGTAGGGGAGGATGGACTGACTTGATGGACAGTGATTTGCAGGAAAAGGGTTACTGCATGGTGGGGTGTGTGTCCACTAGGACGTCCTAGGGAATGCCTGGGTATGTCTCACCAAACCAGGAGACTGGAGGGCAGAGTGATGCTTGAAGCAGGACCATAGTCAGCCTTCTCACATTCAACCTCATTTTCTTTTTTGTTTTTGCCGTAGGATGTGCAAACTCACTGGAGAGAGACAGAGAGAGGGACAGTGAAGTCACTCCCCCCCCCCGGGGGGGCAATCCTACAATCCTTTCTCCTCCATTCTTCTCTTAGGAAATTTTGTCAGACATTAACAGGCACCTGGCATGATTTTCAAGCTGCATGGTCCAGGACTTGAACTGTAGTTGACTGTATGGGACTCCAGCACCTTAATCACCATGCCACCAATCATCAGATTGCCCCCCGATCCATCTGATTTTCATTCTCACCCTTAATGACTTCCCATGTCCTGAATGGAGAGCCTGTGCAGAGAGTTCAATAGAGACTAGAAACAAAAATGTTCTCATGGACTTGGTTCAGCTGTTGCTCGACAAGAAGATGTAGCATTGCCTTGTCACTGCAGGCTTCCATGTGCTGAGGGAGAGAGACACAGACGGGACACCCTGCCTAGGCCTCCAGTCCAAGATGAGTTAAGCGGGGGTAGATTTCTCAATCGCCTGAGCACTTACTCTTGGCCAAGTCCTTGGATAGGAAGACCCCTGAGTCACCCAGGGCCCAGGTTGTAAATTGTTGGTAAAACATACCCAAGAGAGTTAAGGAAATTAGTGATAAGGTTGCCCGTGACATTCGTGACACTGGTGCATCCGTAGCCACCTATCCCCCTCATTTTTCTTTGCAGTTCAGCGATGTTCACCCTGTCATTTGGGGACAGACTATCTTAAGTGACCACACTGGAAATCCATGATGTATGGTTTTTCCAGAACCCAAAGCAGTGCTCTCATTTGCCTGTGGTTAGCTGAAAGGCAGGATGAGGTAACACAGAGACCAGAGAAAGCCCTGGCTGTAAGTAGTAAGAGCTGTAACTGTGGCTGGAAATTGGCTACTGTTGCCTTTGTTGTAAGGAAGTTTTTTTTTTTTTCTCCCCGACCTGCAATATGTGTCCTTCTTTGGAGAAAATGAGGTGACACAGAGACCCACCAACCTTAGTGGCAGAAAGGACCATTGGGATTCAGAGTCCACCCCCTGCAGATGGAGTCTTGGTACTCTTTCCTGCTTCTCATGGGAAGTGATTGGGCCTTAATCTCCCTTGGAGGGAAACACAAATCAATCATGCCAAGGGCTCCTCCTTGACACTGTTCAGAGGACGTTTAGGCATAGGATTTAGTTACCAACTTATTGGTGTTTAACTGAGCACCTAATATGCCTTGGGCTCCCTTTGTTTTCAGAAGAACCTCTTTTATAAAGGAAATACAGCAGGAAAGAGGACATCTGTTGTCGTTTTCACGTTTATAGTACATACAACAGAGAGAGGAAGAACATATGGAGAGACCAGATGTGTGATCCCAGTTCTTAGCTTTGTGTCCTTGGGCAAACTACTTAACCTCTCTGAGCAGCTATCACAAAAAATGATACTGATAGACTCCCAGGATTTTGAGGATCAAATGAGAATAATGTTTGTAAAGTATTTGTCAAACCATGCTCATCAGCTAGTAAACACACATACCTAAAATCCAGTGACTGCTATTATTTACATCTTGAAGTATTACTTGGCAGGACTGTGCTGTGAGGATAAGGAGAGGATCAACACAGTCATGGCCACGGCCATCCCTGGGCTTGTGGGAATCCAGGCTAGGAACAGGCGTGCTGAGACAGGCACCGTCAATATGCAGCTCAAATGAAAATGACCGGGGTAGATGTGGCCGCCAAGAGAGCAAAACATAAAGCCCTGGGACATCAGTGCATCGCCACAGGCAGACCCAGAGGCATCATCCCCCAGCTGAGGGCCAGCAGTGCAGCTCTCAAAAAGTCTTTCTTGGGACCAGCAGTTAGCGTAATGGCTATGTCGCTGGACTCCCATGTAATCAACCACAGTTTGTGTCCCGGACCCGGTGGCTTAAAAAAAAAAACTCACGCCAGGCGCGTGTGCATGCGTGCCCAAGACCCCAAGAGGAGAATGGAGGAGAAGGGATTGCGGTGTGGCCATCCCCCCTGGGGAGTGATTTGTCGCTTTCTGTCTCTCTGTCTCTCTCTGTCTGTCTGGCGAGCACATGTGCCTTATAGCAAAAAAATCCTCTCCAAAAAAAACCAAAAACAAACAAACAAACAAAAAGTCTTTCTTGACAAAACAATACGAGGCAGTGTTTATCCTCATCTTAGCATGGCTCTGCTTCCCATTGACCCACACCACCCAACCTGATCAGCCTCAATAAGATGATGCTTCATGCGGTCACCTGGCTTCCTGCATGCACATTTCCTACATAAATGCCCTTTTCCTCACACATTCCTAGAGCGTTTGTCCCACTTCCTGTAGGAAACTACCCCTCGATAGAGTACGCATCTGTATTTGACAATGTACCAGCCTGCATTTTTCCTGGTGGAAATTGGTGCCCTTGTTGGCCCCGTGTGGGTCTCAGTCTGTGGTCTGCTTTGTGCAGGACGAGAGCTGCTGAAGTGATGAAGTCATCCTTCGTTAGGCCGTTCAGCAAACCCCATTCTGCTGCCACGTGTTGGAGCGAGAGCCAGCGGGCTTCTCTTGCTCTGTACACTTGACAGAGGGGTAGGTGGAGGATTTCCTGCTCTCATCTTTCGAGCAATCATCCTGCTCAGGAAAATCTGAGCTCAACATGAGGCTGTAACGTGCCAGCACATCTTGTTACAATTCAGGAGGACGAGTGACACGGAGGACTCCTACAAGAGCTCCTGGGGTTTCTCATATTCTAGGCTTTAAAAACAAGCACCGTGAGACTGGGCTCTGGGCAGCCTTGCTGTGGTTTATGGCAAGAGTCTGTGACTTTTTAAAAAATGATTTTCCAGAACCATCTGCACTCCATGTATGTCTTGGAGACTAGTGAGCCAGGGGTGGGTGTGGGGGTGGGATGGTAGGAATGGGCACAGAAATCTGCTAACTTTGGGCTCCTTTGTCAAAAATAGAAGATTTTGGACAGCAAAAATATGTGAGCTGCCAGGCACATAGTAGGTGCATTAAAGTCTAGTGAATGCTGTTGCCGGGGATGGCAGATGCGCACAGGATTTAATGGCTCCAGAACAGACACTATGTCCTTGGGTTTGAATCATTAGTCAAATAATCTGTGCTGCGTTGCTCGACGCCTCTGAGCCTCAGTTCCCATCTTGGGGGTGAAGTGGAGAATATACGTGTGACTGTCTTATCACTGGGTTGAACGTTTTAAGATGCGATTGTGAAATGTCACTATTTTTATCCTTCTCCTGCCTTTCAACTCACTCTACTGGATCTCCCACTTCTCCATCCTCTGACAAAACCTCACGCGGATTCCAGAGCATCACTGCTCGCTTTGGTATCAGGAGAGAATTGTTTGTGATGGCAAGTCCGTTTCAATATTGGAGCCTCAGCCTTTCATGCAGGCCACAGCCTTCCTTCGGGCCCAGCTCCAGCCTGATGCTGGAATCTGCAGGAGAGCAGAGAGAAGGGTCTGAGGTGGGCCTGCTGCATTCCTTCTTCCTCTTCTCCTCAACCAGCGTGGCTGCTTCTGTCTTCCGTAGGTTGCTGTCTGAGGGAGTGAAGGGATGAGGATGGAGGGGAAGGTATTTTACTTAGCTGGGGGCTGTTGTAGCTCTCTGTTATGGGGTTCCCTTGTTATGGCCACCTGCCCCCATGATGGCTCACCCCCCTTTATGGGAACCTCTTGAGGGCTCTTCAGAGATGCCCCATTTGACCTACTGGACACCTCCTCCTTTAGCTGCCCCTAGGGCAGCGTGCTCCTGCTGGGCTGCGGGGCTGTACTACCTCCTGGAGGCACTAATGGGCCTCATTCCTGTGGCCTGGCCAGGCCTTCCTGGACTCTGGGTGCAGCCTCTCCTCAATGGTCTCTCTCCTTGCTCTGCCTTGAAGCCTGTTCCAGCCCAGAAGTGGTATGCCAGGTTCTGTGATGCCGGACTCAAATGGAGAGGTCCTGGGTTTGCCTCCTGGACGCGCCCAGGGTATTCCTGTTATCTGAGCTGGTTGAGGCTGGATCAGAGTCAGGCAGTGGTCTCTGCCCACCATTTCTATTTATCCCAACCCCACTCCCCAATACCTTCAGTAGCACAGGTCTCTTTAAATGTGTGACATGACCCACATCCCAGATCCACAAGAAATGTCCAGATGTCTCTTGGCCATTCCATTACAGCTGCAAAGTAGATGCCAGTGTAGATGTGTAGCAAGATGGTAAGTCTAGTGAGATACAGTAAGTGCTCAGCAAAGGTGAGCTACTATTACCATCAATAATACACACTTTTGAGGATTGGAAGAGCCAAGAAGTGGTCAGTAAAGGAGTAGTGTGAAAAAAACTCTCTCTTAGTGCCATGCTATTTAGCTCACAGTGGTGGCACATCCCTTTGCCCAAATGAGAGGATGGCGTGGGGACACATAAATACTGAAATCACTTGTTATTTGTACCCAAATGTCACCTTGGGGCAGAGCAAGCACAGGATTGCAATCAGATGGATGTAGGTTTGCATCCTGCTTCACACTCACTAACCAACAACCCCTCAGGTCTGGTTTCTTCATTCTCTGATGACCTTAAGGATTAATTACGAGGGTGCCGCACCCGGCATTACCTGGCATTGCCTGGCATGTAGCAGCTACAGCTACTCAACACGTCACATTTTAACTCCCATTTACTCACAGGGACTTCAGTTGCAAAGACACATTCCAGTTGGGCTTGTAGTTGGGCTAATTTAATATTTAATATTATTGTAGTAGTATTACTGTTATTTTAACAGTTTATTTTATTCCATGAAAGAGAGAGAAAGACAGAGAGAGGTAGCAAAAGATAGATATCCCCAACCTGGCTCTCACACTGCAATCCACCGCACCCTCAGCCCGCCTGTTTCACGAGCACGTGCCTGGCACCTACAAGGAGACCTTGAATGCACACTGGACCTCCCATGTGGTCCAGCGTCACAGAGCATTGTGTCGTCACTGAAGGTTTGGTTTCACCGCTGCTGCTGGCCGCAACTGTTGTGGTTTTCAGTACTTTTTTTGCTGGGGCCCTTTACCATCTGCTTCCTGATGCTAATAAATGATGACTATTCAAAGTTAAAATTTTACACCACCAACAGTAGAATTCTGGTTAGTGGCTAGGGAAGTTTATTCCTTTCTTGACGACCATTGTCCTCCCAGAACAAATCTTGTGATGCCTTCTCTCAATTCTAACTGTGGAGTTGGAGAAGAAGCAGCATCAGGTGAGGGCGCAGGGAGGCTTCCATATGTAGTTCTGGTTCTTAATCTGGGCAAGGGTTTTATGACTGTTGCTTTTGCAACAATTCAGAAAAGCTGTTCCATGTATACTGTATGCTCCTTCTCATACAGTCGTCTTCCTTCACAGTAAAAAAAAAAGGATAGGTAGTAAAGAAAGTCACATTCCAGGAGTTGATTAAAACAAAACACATGTTAGAACATCTACTGAGCACTTATTTGGTGCTGAGCATGGTTCTAAGTGCTGCCTGTAGATAATGCAGGGGCGTGAGCTTTCTCATTCCCACTTTACAGATGAGGAGCCTAATGTCTTAGGACCTGTCTGACATGCCTTTCCCTCACACTGTGGCTGCCTCTCGCCACAGGTAGGGAGAGCCTGGACTTGAGTGGGACACAAACGTAGGAGAGGACTAGGCTTCCTGACTTCTTTAGACTCCGATTCAAGTAATTACAAGTCTTGAGTTGGCTAGAAAAACCTATTGTGAGGAGGCAGATTGGTTTCTAGACACTATGCAAACCCAACTGAGATGTGTCCCTGTGCCTGAGGTTTCTGGGACTAAATGGGAGTACAAGCCAGGGCTCTTGTGATCAAAGGACTTGCAGTCCCAGATGGGGACCAGGGCCACTAGGGGGGAGGTTCCTGCCCATCCACAGTAGTGAAGACCTATGTTTTCTCCTGGTGGCAGAGGAGGCATAAACCCAATAGCCTGCCCTGGCCTGAGTCTCCTGACTTGACTGGCAAACCAGACCACCCCCGCACTGATGGATCTGAGTCACAGGAACTGAATCCCTGAGTGTGCGACTCTGTGCTCCTGCCTCAGGAGGGCCCCGCTATGAGTCCACCCAGAGCCCTGTACTTAAGAGACTGTGGGAAGACACAGGCTAGCGGGGAGACATGCTGTATGCGAGAGTAACTAGAACACGAGATTGACAGGGAGGGCAGTACACTGCTCTGAATCCTTAACAGGAGGATGGCCAGTTTCCAGCTGGGGTAAGACAGGGAGACAGCAGAGAAGACTTCATGGAGACGTTATTTTTGTGAGAAATTCTTGTATCTGGTTGATTTGTAAGTGGGAGCCTCTGGCCTTGGGGTTCGTGACCTTGGGTCTGAGTCTAGGCTCTGCCTTTCCTGTCTGTGACACTTGACCTCTGGAGCCTCAGCTTCCTCATTGTCACAGAGCAACATGACACTGGGTTGACAAGCATGGATTCTAGTCAGATCATCTGGGCCTAAATCTTGACTCTTAGCTGTGCATCTATGGGCAAGTTATTAAGGTAGCAGTACCTCAGTTTTCCTATCTGTAAAATGAGGGTAATCATCATACTGTATTCCACAAAAGACCACTGCATGGCCTGAGTGTGACAGGTACTATTCTAAGTGTTTTTTCATGTATTAACCCACTCAGGATATTAGGGTTGTTGCAAAGATTAAATATTTAAGTCTGACCCACAGTAGGCCCTAGATACAGGGAGATGGTCTCCTTGTTATTATTAAAGTACAGATGAGCCTAGAATTAGAAGCAAAGAGAAGGGCAAAGAGTAAGCAAAACAGGAGGCCGCAATGTGCAATGTGCACCGTGTGAGGAAGGAAGAGAAAATAACGTAGTTTGGATCCTTAGTCTTAGGATGAATCCTTTCTGTTGGATTCCCAGCTTACTGTGGACTCTTAGGGTCCATTAAAAAGACCGTTTTCCCTTGACACATCTCCATGGCTTTCTTTTGCCCTTTTTCTAGATAACAGGCTTTCTGGAGATCTGTACCCTGTCCCTCCAAGGATGGATCTCCAGGGGAGAGCCTGCTTCCCCTTGGGGCTCCTGCTGGGCTCTCTGCTCCTGGTGACTTAAACTCCTGCCACTCCAGAGTCTCATGGGTGCAGCAACGCGGAGCAGCAGGTCACCGTCAGCCATACCTACAAGATTGATGTGCCCAAGTCTGCCCTGGTCCAGGTGGAGGCCGACCCTCAGCCCCTTAGTGATGACGGAGCTTCGCTCTTGGCCCTGGGGGAGGCCACGGAGGAGCAGAACATCATTTTCAGGCACAACATCCACCTTCAGACGCCACAGAAGGACTGCGAGTTGGCAGGCAGTGTCCAGGACCTCCTCGCCAGGGTGAGGAAGCTGGAGGAAGAGATGACGAACATGAAGGAGCAGTGCAATGTGCAGCGCTGCTGCCAAGGAGCCGCAGGTGAGTTCGCCACCTGGGATTCACTCGACAGGCATTAAATGGGCACCTACTATGTGCCAGGTGTTCTACCAGCCTCTTGAGCACTCCATGAATCTGGTGTATCCACCTTTCACTCTG
>NW_006159866.1:361104-375732 GCF_000334495.1 Tupaia belangeri chinensis | reverse complement strand
CTGGAAGGCCGAGCAGGGAGGGACCAGCAGCTCTTGAAGAGAGTCTGGACTCCTGGGTTAATGTTACTGGGTGGAAACAAACCTAGGGGCAGTCTTACTTGTGGATCTAATCTTTACTCAAAGGGGAAGCAATGGGATATAAAGGAAAGATAGAGAACCTTTAGGCTAGGCAGAACTGAGGTTCAAATCCCAGTTCTGCCACTTTTTAGCCATGTGACTTTGGATAAAAGTTCCCTTGGTTCCTCCATTGTCTGATGAGGATAAGTCTATCAACTAGTATGGTTCTGGGGACTAGAGGTGATGTATATGACACTGGTCCACAGTGGACAGACAGCAAATTATAGATTTCACTGGTAATAAAAGTATTGCAATTTGATTTTACAAATATGGTTTCTCTCCCCCTCCTCCTTTTAAAAATATAAACTGCTGAGGCTTATCCATATGACGATGACTGGCACTTTGGCATATAAACTGCTGAGGCTTATCCATATGACAATGACTGGCACTTTGGCATATAAACTGGTGAGGCTTATCCATATGACAATGACTGGCACTTTGGCATAGATTTGTATGCCTGAGGGAACTGCCTCAGTTAAGAGCACCTCCTATATGCCAGCTTCAGAACTAGGCACCAGAGACACTGCCAGGAATAAAATTACATGCAACTGCCTAGGAGAAGCCTCCACTTTGGAAGTGTTTTAAGGACAGAAGGGTGTTCCGAGAAGCAGGAGAAGGGAACCGAGAAGGAATTGAACTGACCTGCACGCCCTCTAGCTGCCTTCTGCTGTCTAGGGTCAGGAAGGGGAGTCTGGTTGTGTCTTCTCTACCCTCCTTGGCCACCACTGAGGCTGGGCTATTTTGCAGTTTCTGCAGGTCCATTTTCCAGGCCTCAGTATGGCTCCTCTCACAAGATCCTGCCTTGCTAGGTGCAGCCCCACCAACCAGGATAAGACAAACCCTGACCTACCTGGATGTCACCTGTATCCCCAGAAGTCCTGTCCTCAGTGTCAGCCTGCCAGCTAAGGTCCCTTCGTAAAAGGCACTAAATAATTACCATCTTCAGAGAAGGAGCTGGGGAATTCACATGGGCAGGGAAATGGTCTGGGTGGGGCAGCTTTTCAGGCAAAAGAGGGCACCTTTGAGATTTCACAAGTCAAATAGCCTGGCCCAGACTGGACAGGGGAGGCAGGGTATCAGAGCCCTATTGTTTTGTAATGGAAGACCCTCATGGGAGCCAGACATCGCTAGCCACTTTTAAGGGTCTCCACTGAAGGAGCTCTCCACCAGGCGCTGCCCACCCTGGCTACTGTTTTCCCTCTGTCCCCCAGACCCGAGCCTCCACTGCAGTGGCCATGGGACTTTCTCCCCGGAGACCTGCAGCTGCCGCTGCGAACAGGGCTGGGACGGCTCTGCCTGCGAGCGGCCAACCTGCCCTGGGGCGTGCAGCGGGCACGGGCGCTGCGAGGACGGGCACTGCTTGTGCGACGCGCCCTACGTGGGGGTCGACTGCGCCTACCCACCCTGCCCCGAGGGCTGCAGTGGCCATGGTGAGTGCGTGCGTGGCGTCTGCCAGTGCCACCAGGACTTCACATCGGAGGACTGCAGCGAGCGGCGCTGCCCTGGTGACTGTAGCGGCCACGGCTTCTGCGACACGGGCGAGTGTTACTGTGAGGAGGGCTTCATGGGCCTGGACTGCGCCCAGGGTGAGTGGAGAGGTGCCTTTTCCTTCCCCTGCGCGCGGTCTCCACTGCACCCACACGGTCCTGTGCAGCGGTCTCGACCTTCTGCCTTCACCAGAATCTCCTGGAGGCTTGCTAACAGATTGCTAGCCCATCCCAGTTTCAGATTCAGCAGGTCTAGGGGCGTGGGATGCGAGAATGTGTATTTCTTTCTTTTTTTTTTTAAAGGTTTTTGCTATAGGGCGCGTGCGCTCGCCAGACAGAGAGAGAGACAGAGAGAGAGTGGGGGGGGGAGACAGAAAGCGAGAAATCACCCCCCAGGGGGGATGGCCACGCTGCAATCCCTTCTTCTCCATTCTCTTCTTGGAATCTTGGGTGGGGTATGCCCACACCCGCGCTCGGCGTTGAGTTTAAGCCCCCGGGTCGGGGATGCAAACCACCATCGACTACATGGGAGTCCAGCGACATAGCCATTATGCTCACTGCTGTTCCTGAGAATGTGTATTTCTAACAGGCTCCCAGACGTCGCTGTGGCTGAAGATCTGTGGTCCCCACTTTGAACCACACTAGGCTTATGTGATCCCATGGCTGTGTGTGTGTGTGTGTGTGTGTGGGAGGGGGGGTGAGAGGGGAGTGGGAGTGGCCTCCTAACCAGATGATAGCTGATGTAGTGGCAGGTGTATGTGTGTGTTCTCAAGAATGGTGCCTTCGCTGGGCCTGCATCCTCCACAACTGAGGTCACGCTGTTAATTAAGTGGGTGCTGGGTGAACCCTCATCCACCCTGGGTTCCCATCCCTCACTCCTCTCCCTCTCCACCTTGTTCTCCTTCTGCATGTAGTGGTGGCTCCCCAGGGCCTGCAGTTGCTCAAGAGCACGGAGGATTCCCTGCTGGTGAGCTGGGAGCCCTCCAGTGAGGTGGACCACTACCTGCTCAGCTACTACCCACTGGGAAAGGAGCTCTCTGGGCAGCAGATCCAGGTGCCCAGTGAGCAGCACAGCTATGAGATCCTTGGTTTGCTGCCTGGAACCAAGTACATAGTGACCCTGCGCAACGTGAAGAAAGAGGTCTCTAGCAGCCCACAGCATCTGCTCGCCACCACAGGTGAGGAAGCAGATGGAGGCCCAGGTTTCCCAGAGAGGCCCCACTTGAAATGTTTTCTCCTACTTGCCCTGCAGATACCCTTCTAAGGGCTAGATAGGTCTTTGCCCAGCCTTGGGTTTGACAAACACAGCTGCTGCAGTTCTAGGTTCTGGAGAAGGGCTCCCTGATTATTGGAGCCTCTGAATCAGTGATGGCAACCAACTGGATTGAGGCTTAATGGGTCCTCTCTGTCCCTGAGATTAGTAGGGTCTGAGTGTCCTGAACCCCATACAAGCAGCCAAAAGGTTCACATGCATCTCCAACCCATTGCAATTTAGGTTGGGATGAGGGAGAGGCTGCTTAAGCCATCTGTATAGCTTAGAGTTATCTCAGCAAGAAAGAGAGGACATAAATAGAGTAACTGAAGGGAGTTTAATGAAGAGGCTGTTTGCAGAGCCATGGGTAGGGTTTACATGGTAAAACATTCTTGGACTAATGTCACTGGGGATCCACCCCAGCCTGAAGGAGCGAGGCATGGCTAGCACTTAGGCTCAGGGAGAGCTGTAGGAAAGAACTCTGGATGAGGTGCTTTTGGTCAAGGGATATAGATAGTCCACTCTGACTCCAAAATTACTCCAACTTGCCCTCTGATGTACTAATGACTCTCACTGGTTGAACCCAGTGGACAGGGAGCAAAGGATCCTGACTCTACTCACAGAGGTCATAGGAAGGATACAGAGCAGGATGGAGATGGCAGAGGGACAGTGCCTCCCCTGTACTACCAAGGCCACCAAAATGTTTGGAAACACAAGCTTTTGTTCTCTTTAGAAATTCTTATTTCTCATGCAAGTTCTTAAGTCAACTTTTTAGGGGGCTAGGAAAAGTCTAGTTGTTTGAGTGACTCATTTATTCCTTCACTTGACACATTTTCATGGAACACCTACCAGATGGCAAGAACTATTCAGGTGCTGATAAGAAGGTGCTGGCTTCAGCCTGTCTGAAACTCCTGGGGAAAGATCAGGAACTTTAGCTTCCAGTTGCCTTTGCAGAAATATCAGGCTGCCTGTCTTTATTAGATGGGAACAGGGTAAGTTAGCGATGGGTAGGTGTTGGAAAGGGCCATGAGAGATTTGGCACAATTTGTAGTTGCCTTTGAAAATGCCCTCCAGCCAAAGATCCCTAGGAACCTCCAGCCGAAGATCCCTAGCTGAATAAGTCAGGTTTGTTGATCATTTTAGTGTGGGAGAGTTCACACCATGGGGAACCGTGGGGGCATCTCAATAAGAGTGTTAGAACTAGCTATAGAGTTGGAGCTTGTGTTAGGTGATTTGGGGGAGGTTTAGGGAAGCAGGGGTATGCTTTGGATTGCATACTTTCAGGAAGTTGAAATCTCAGTGAATCTTATCTAGAGAGAAAGATTAGATAAAGGCTAAAGCTGTGAAGGGTAAAGAAACAGTGGGCACTCATGGTAGTCAGAAAGGGGATGGCTAGTTGGTTTGGACGATCATCATGTTTTTGTCTGTATTCAGATGTGATCATGGTATGCTCTCTTGTGGGCTTTGTCTGTCGTCATTCCAGAATAGCTTTATTTGATAGTCTATGCAATGGTCTATGCTCACCAGAGCACCAAAGCCTAGCAGTGAGAGCCAGGCAGCTCCTGGCTGGCAGGGGCTATATTTCTCTTTCTATACTTTTTGTTCATGGTCTCTCTTTTCTGCTACACCCAGGACTGTGCCCAAAGCCCCCAGTAAAAGAAGAGGTATCTGTCCTGAAAGTTTCTGCAATCCCTTGGTATTTTTCTCTAGGAACTCATAAAATCCTGCCACTGTGAAGTTTATCTATCTGTCCACCCTGCTTCAAGTTCTCTCCATTCTTATTTGCTCTTTGGGTAGCTTCAGGCAAGAAATACTTGTCCCTACAATAATTTTGCATGTTCTCCTTTAGCCCTGGTTTTTTCCTTGCCAGTATCTTCCAGTTCTCTCAAGTCATGTGGGTCCTCTTTTGCAACCTGCAGTCACTTTCACTGCTTACTTCTTGTCCTGTGCCTCAGGGAATTCCATCTTTGAAGGAGTCTAAAGATGGAACTGGGAGGTTGGCGGTGGAAACCAGCAGGTGAGAGGACATGCTTCAGAGAAAGGCTCTTTGTCTACTAGAGAGTGGATCAAGGATGTTCAGAGCCCAGGGAACTCGAGACCGCTGAGTTCACACCCTGCCTACTGCACCAATTCTCTGCCCCAAATGCTTGATGGGAGATCAGTTAGCCCAGGTGAAAACACCTCCAAGGAGGTATGGTGAGGATGTGACTAAGAAAGGGAGAAAGGAAGAGAATCTGAGAGAATTGTCTTCTGTATTTCAAACTTCAAGCTGGGCTCCTGCTAAGTCAGAAGCTTAGTTGCTACTTCGGCAACTCCAAGACATCTGAGCTATGGCTGTTGGAATTCAGCATAATTCTGAAAGATTCCATTACTCTCCTTTCAAGTTCTTCCCTTAGAGCCATTCAGTGATCCATTCCTTTGTATTAATCATTGTAATTTCATGCCCTTTAGCCTCCTAGGAAGAGTAGACAATTAGTCATGAATATTTTAGTATTTATAAGGCATATTTGGCCCTTTACAAGACAGGTAGATAAGGCAGCATCAGAACTGTTGATACCAGGTGGAAGTGCTGAAATCTGGCAGAAGGTACAGGAAGGGTACTCAAAAGGACTAAGCTGACAGTTACCTACTTCAGTTTTCCCTAGGTTTAACTCTTAGGGAAGAATTTGAGAGACAAGAACTATGGTTTGGGAAATGAAAGGAGGAGCTGGTTGCATTATCAACATTGTATTCTAGATCACTGGAAATGCATTTTCTCAACTTTACATGGAAAGGCCCACCCTCTTATCCTTATGTTGTCTCAGAAGGCTAAAGGGTGAGCATTCAGTTCAGAGCAGTTTGAGCCCTGTGTAGAGTGTCTGAATGGCAGTCAGCTCCAAATATGTCAAGAAAGCTGATTTGGAAGACAATGGCCTGTAGCTGACCTGTGTGATCTCTGATCTCTGATTTCTCTTGCCTGTGACCCTGGCCCTAGATCTCACTGTGCTTGGCACTGCATGGGTGACAGATGAGACTGAGAACTCCCTTGACGTGGAGTGGGAGAATCCTCCAACTGAGGTGGACTACTACAAACTGCGGTATGGTCCCCTGACAGGGCAGGAGGTGTCTGAGGTTACTGTGCCCAAGAGCAGTGACCCCAAGAGCCGATATGACATCACTGGTAAGAGCTACCCCTGGATGCGTGTGATGTATGCTGTGGAGGTGGGGACAGTGTGCACAGAGGGTCCTGTGGCCTTAAGGATTACATGGGAACCCTGAACAGACACCCAGTGCAGGCTCTGCTCCAGTAGCGAGTGCCTTATAAATAGATTCCACTTCAGAGATATTCTCCTAAGTCAGCTGTTGAAGCCCTGCCTCTGCCTCAGAATGGATTTAATGGTACAGGCAGACATTCCTTTGGGAGGAGGTTGTGTGTGTATGTTGGGGTGGGGGGGGAGATGAGTAGATAATGAGATTGGTTCATTGAGCATAATGCATGGAAGGAGTTGTGTTAGGAGACCTGGGGTGGGGATCCCTGTCTCGGATGAATAACCCAGTGTTTTTGAGAACTGGACTCAGATGTCTATTAAACAAACAGGGATGCAGGCATGGATCAATGTTGCACTGCTTGAAGTATGTACAATTTTCAGGGCCCTCATTAAGAAAAATAAGGGGCCAGCAAGTGGCATGGTGGTTAAGGCACTGGACCCCCACATGACTGACCATGGTTGAAGTCCTAGACCTGGCAGCTTGAAACTCACGCCAGCACATGTGCATGCATGTCCAAAATCCCAAGAGGAGAATGGAAGAGAAGGGATTGAGAAATGGCTGTCTTCTCTGGGGAGTTATTTCTCACGTTCCCTCTCTTTATCTCTCTCCAGTGAGCGAATGCACTGAATGGCAAAAACATTGAAAAAAATACAGAATTATCTGTTGATAATATGTATGGTAATATCTTTGACTGAACCAATATAGAGTGTATTCATGATGGGAAAATTCATATGGTATGCTGTAACTATATGCAGTGATTGAATGTAAAAGTAAATAAATAAATAGTAAAGAGAAATAGAAATAAACAAAAAAGAAAAAGAAAGAAAATAAAATAAAAATAACATACAACCATAAATATCCAAATGAGTACAGACCTCAGAAGGGGCCTGTGCAAACCAGGAGCCATGAGGTCTCTTAGCTTTATCGTCTTGCTCTGTTATCCAGTCCTGGGGTGCTATCTGGAGAGAACATCTCAAGGCTCCCATCTTGGAATGGTGAGTGTGCCTCATATACACAGCTCTTTGTCTCCATTTTGCTGTTGGAGTCTGAATATTTGTTCTGTAAGGAGGACAATCATTCACATTATTACTATAGAAAAATAACTTTAAAAGAAAAAAAAAAAGAATCTAGTGAGGACAGAAGTCTGACTGCTTTTTCCTATGTCCAAAATTCCTTTAAAAGGATTTGGGGTAAGTCACACCCACAAACATTAACAGACCATTTTGGCCCAGTTGATAATAGGGCTCTTCCTACATCCTGACCCTGGCATAGTATCTTTTTGACAGGTGAATCATGCCCACAAACATTAATAGACCATTTTTACTCATTGATAACAGGACTCTTTCTACATCCTGTCCTTGGGACAGTATCTTGTGATATATACAAGCCCCCTTATTTCTGCTAAAGCATACTCTTTACTGATCCTTTTCCAAGACACAGAAAACCCACCTATAACCTACAAGCCCCTACTTCTAGATGTCCCACCTTTTATAGGCCAGACCAATGGGAAAATTCTTTTTATTTTTTATTAACTTTTCTTTTGGAGAGGTTTTTGCTATAGAGCACATGTACTCACCAGAAAGACAGAGAGAGACAGGGAGATAGAAAGAGAGAAATCACCCATCAGGGGGGATGGCTACGCCACAATCCCTTCTCGTCCATTCTCCTCTTGGGATCTTGGACACACACACATGTGCCCCTCATGAGTTTAAACCACTGGGTCTGGGACTCAAACCATGGTTGGCTTCATGGGAGTCCAGCAACATAGCTATTGTGCCAACTGCTGGTCCCTGGGAAAATTCTTTTCACTGAATTCCTAACTTTGTCTCTCATTCTCAAAACCAAATAAAAGGAATCCCTGTGTCTGATTACCCTACAAAGGGTACATTTGCTTTTCTCCAGGCCTGGTCACTCATATTTGTGTTTAGAAATAAACCATGCTAGTTATTATTTCTGCAAAGTTGATTATTTCCATTAACACTAGGTTAATTATTGATAAAGAAAAGTTTGAGGGAAAAAAAGATTTGTTAGGATCAGAAAAACAATTAGGACTGTAAATGTAATTGGGGAATCAATGCTATTATAGATGCCTCAGCAGAGAAGGTGTGCCCCATTAACTTCACCTACCCTGGTCCTCCCCCAGCACTGGACAAATAAGCCCCTTGATGACACCTCATATTGCACTAGTCCTCCAGCTCTTTGTCCAATGGGCCTATAGAGAGAGATGGGGAGTGGTGCTCCTGACCCTGGACTCACATATAGTGCTGGCCACTTGCTTCCAGGTCTGCAGCCTGGGACGGAGTATAAGATCACAGTTGTGCCGATGAGAGGAGACCTCGAAGGCAAGCCAATCCTCCTGAATGGCAGAACAGGTAAGAGCTTATTGTAGATGCTATAAAATTTTATCATGTTTTCACTCTGATGCTTTTCTTGGTTGACTTTTCTCTGGATGAAAATTCTGGGATTTTCATGTAGAGATTTTACCCCTTTATTTAGTGATGTCTAGTTTGGGGATTAGAGGAAAGAAGCAAACTTCTCATATTTCACATTTTTCTTGCTATTGAAAATCTTTTCTAGGTCTTGGGAAGACAATTTCTGATGGTAGTGTGCATACTTTAATAGCTTCAATCCCTGAGTTATTTTAAGGGTTTTATTGTCTCGAACCTGGGCATACAGCTGCCTATTATCTAAAGACAGGTGAGCTATACTTCTTTTCTTGCTGCACCTGTGTCTTTTTTTCCTGATGACCTCAGTCAAGTGGTCTGCCTTAAAATGTCAAAAGGTATTTAGGAGCTTTACTTGGGAATACTGGTATATTTTGCACCTGCATCTTGAGAAATATATAATGACAAAATGTTGTACAGCAGTAATGTTTGACAATAAATTTGTAATTTATTATCAGAACAGATATTTTCCTTCAGTTTTTGCTATAGGGAGTGTGTGCTTGCTGGAGAGAGAGAGAGAGAAGAGAGAGAGAGAGAGAGAGAGAGAGAGAGAGAGAGAGAGAGAGATATCATCGTTTTTGGGGATGGCCATGCTGCAATCCCTTCTCCTCCATTCTTGGCTCTTGAGATTTTGGGCATGCACACACATACCAGTTTTTCAAGCCACCAGATCTGGGACTCAAACTGCAGAGTTGGCTATGTGGGAATCCAATCACCTTAACCTCCATGCCACCTGCTGTTTCCTGACCAGAAGAGATTTATTTTAATTTGCTGAAGATCATGTATGCTTGCCAGAGAGAGACAGAAAGAAAGAGAAAGAGGAGGAAGTGAGAAAACACCTTCCTTTGGCAGGGGGATGGCTAGTCATGCCATAATATGTTCTCTATTGTGTCTTCCTTTGGGATTTTTGGCTTGTGTGCACACATGCCTGGCATGTTTTTCAAGCCACCACGTCTAGGACTTGAACTGAATAGTCAGCTATGTGGGATCCAGCTGCTTTAACTACCATTTTACTGTCTGGCCCTAATCAGATCAAATTTGAAAACATTGTAGACATGCATATAAGATATCTTATGTAAATTTTATTTAAAGTTTCATTAACTTATTTCTCCTATGAGTGAGAGAGACAGAGAGATACAGAGAGTGAAACAGCACCATTAATAGGGTCTTGACATTGTAATCTACTCCCAGCCTTCAGCCAGACCTGGATCATGGGTAAGTGCATGCCTGGTGTACCCAGGGAGGTCTCTGGACTTAACCCAAAATCTTCTTACATAGAATTGACTTTCAGCGCATCATGTTTTACTGCTGTCCACTTTCTGGCCCAGTGACTTTTGTTTTTTAAACAATGCTTGAGCCCAGATTGTATTGTGAGCCTCCTACAATAACTCTGGGATTCTCCTACTCCAAGTTGGGCACCTGTGATCTGCAATATGAAGCCATGAGGTAAGGATAATTTGTGGACTTAACAAAAAGAGACTTTTGAGTTTCAAGGTTTCCTTCAAAAGTTTTTTAGTTATTCTTTCCAATTCAGTCCTGGAAGTAGCTGGCTGAAGTGGTGGGAGTAAGGATGAGATGGTGTGAGAATTGAATTTGCCATTTTGGCTGCTTAACAGATTACTTGTCTAGAATATGAATGAGTAATTGTTGAGCAATCATAAAGGATAAGATATAATTTAATTTACCAAGTAGAGAACATGGATTATGTAGCTTGCTTGAATAGTGGACTAGTGAAATTCTTTGCTAAGTTGGAAAATGGCAAGTACTTCCTCGCTTTGGTGACTTTCTTTATAACTGGGCATTAATTGACAGCTCACTATATGCCAGACATTAGACTCACTAAGCACTTTTGATGAATTATCTTATTTAGCTCTCATGGCAATCTTATGAAGTGGGTACTGTTACTGTGTCCTATGTAAGAAAATTGAGGCTTAACTTAAACTCAGGATTGTCTGACTAAGGAATGCAGGAGCTGGGATTTGAACTGAGGAAGCTCAGGTCTAAGCCTTTGAGCTTAGCCACAGAATAACATGCTTCTCTCTTTCTCCCTCCTGTGAGAGAAATAATTTTTTTTCTTACACAGCTAAAACAACACAGAACATTTCACTTTTGGTCCCCAAAATATGTACGGAGATTTTTGCCTATACGCCAAACAGTTCTCACTTGGATCCAACTGGGTGTCCTCTAATTCAGTTTGATTCTAACACTATCTGGAGATAATATCAGATCCCAGAGTCAAGGGCTCAGTTCTTTGAGTGCCTCACATCAGGTGCTGGTCACAAGTCCCAGTAGGACAACCTGTTTTTATGACCAACCAGCTACAAATTGAGGTGCCTACCACTTTGTACTCAGGCTCAGTTAATTTGAGCAGCTCTCAGAACTCAGAGGAGCTGAGATGAACTCTTCTTATGTTCACTCATTTACTATAGAGGACATTACAAAGGACACAGTTGAACAGCTCAATGGAAGAGGTGCATAGATAAGGCATGTGGGAAGGGGCACAGACCTTCCATGCCTTCTTCAGGCACACACTCTGGGAATCTCCACATGTCCAGTTATCCAGAAGCTTTCTGAATCTGCACTTTCAAGGTTTCATGGAGAATTTTTTTTTTAAATAAATTTTTGCCATGGGGTGCATACATTCGCTGGAGAGAGTCAAAGAGGGAAAGTGAGTAGTCACCCCCTGAGGGGATGGCGATGCCACATTCCCTTCTTCTCCATTCTCTTGGGATTTTGGCCATGCATGCACACATGTCCAGCATGATTTTTAAGCCACCAGGTCCAGGACTTGAATTGTGGTCGACCATGTGGGAATTTAATGCCTTACCTACCATGCCACCTGCTGGCCCCATGGAGGACTCTTTATGTAGGCATCATTGATTAAGTTGTTCATTGGCAATTAACTTTTAATACCTTGTCCTCCCTTGTCAGGAGGCTAGGAGGGTGGGGTGGGAACTTCCAACCCTCTAATCACATAGTTGGCTCACTTGGCATCCCACCTCCATTCAGAAGCTGTCTAGGAGCCCCCAGCCATCAAAAAGACTCATCATTGGAGAGCCTAAGGGCTTTAGGAGTTGTGTGACAAGAAATGGGATTGTGATCAAATATAACATCTCACCTCTTATCCTTCTTGTCCATTATTTCCAGTTAATTTTTATACCATTTACTCCCTAACTAAAAACATTTCCATGACTCCTCATTGCCTTAGGATAAGGTATAAGCATTTCGTCTTGGCCTCAGTCGGCCTGTCGAACCTAGAACCTTGTTTGCACTACTTTCCAATGAGAAGCCTTCCTGTCCAGACTGTTCTTGGGGATTTCCTAACACAGAAGATTTATCACTACACTGTGGGGTTGTTTACCCCAGCCTAAAAAAACCCTCTGCTATTACCTCTAGCTGTCAACTAATTTAAATTCAACAAATATGTACTGCAGGGTAGAAAAAGGCAAAAAAAGACATGGTTCTTTTGGGAACTTCCAAAGATGATAAGTCGTGGTCCTTGCCCTTCAGGGGTTCACAGAAATAACATCACTCATCTGTCTAGGCTTGGTGCAGACCTTAGCTTCTCCACTGAAGCTTCTATGACCACATTAAATGTGAACCATCTTTGCCACTGAGTTCCTAGAACACTGACTCGCATTTGGCCTTGGATGGCTAGTTAATTAAGTATATTATCCCAATGTTAGCACTAGAAAAGTATTTTTATTGTTAATTATATCCTAAAAATGAATGGAATGCTTTATTGGATTGTAAATATATTTGTATCATGTGTTTTACCAACATAAACAGGAAAAAGACTACTGTAATTTCTAAGGTCAGGAAACATTCACAAATGTGGCTAGACTGTTAATTAATTTGAGGGAAAAAAAGAAAACAAAAAACCTCCATTTTTTCCAAATGCTTTGTATCCCACGAGATGGAAAAAGATGCTGGAACTTAAGAACAGTATAAGCATGTGCAGCGAGGAAATGATACAGTTCAGGTATTTTCCATTTAACGAGTCACCTAGTGGAACTAACACTGTGAAAAGGAAAGGGTTGATGGAAAATCGTTGCCCTGTTAGCACACTCAAAGTGTATTGGAACACCTTCCAGAAAGGCAAGGCTTCAGAAGTGGGTCAGCCTCAAGAGCAGCAGGCAGTGTTTTCAGGGGTAGGAAGGAGAATGTCCCTGGACTTCTCCAGCAGATCCTCACATTAAATGATGAGAAAGCCTAGCCATGGATGAAACCATTCTTTTGTCCTAATTTCTCCATCTTTAAAATGAAGGATTGAGGGACCAGTGGGTGGTGTGGTAGTTAAGGCGTTAGACACTCCCATATGGCTGACCATGGATCAAGTCCTGGGCCTGGTGGCTTGCTTTCTCATCTTCCCTTCCTCTGTGTCTCTTTGATCAAATGAAAATGAATGAATGAATAAATAAAATTAAATAAATAGTTCTTTTTTAAAAAATGAAGGGTTGAACTAAATGAGTTTATCTTTACTCTTGCTTTTTAATGATTATGGCTATTCTTTTTTTTTTTTCTTTCTTTCTTTCTTTCTCTTTTCCGAAAGGTTTTTTTGCTACAGGGCACGTGCGCTTGCCAGAAAGAGAGAGAGAGAGACAGAGTGACAGAAAGTGAGAAATCACCCCCCAGGGGGGATGGCCATGCCGCACTCCCTTCTCCTCCATTCTCCTCTTGGGATCTTGGGCACACATGCACACGCCCCCGACTTGAGTTTAAGCCACCGGGTCGACTACATGGGAGTCCAGCAATATGGCCATTACACTAACTGCTGGTCCCAGTGATTATGGTTATTCTTTGATAACTTCTATGATTCATGCCTTTTCATGACGTGTATCAACAAAGTATGTTTTGTTGTAACTTACCAAGCTCCCATGCATAGCAGGGCATGTGTCCTAGCATATTCATTTCTTTTTTTTTTTAATTTTTTATCATCATCATAATCTTCTTTATATTACATTGGATTACATATAACTTTACAGTGTATTACTTTGCTTTTTCAAAAGGGAATGCCTTGCGTGTCACTCAGTACAAAGACATTAATCTCCCCACTTCAACATTCGATATCTTTTCTGTGTTCCCCAATCATTATTATTATTATTATTTTTTAAAAGTCAATCGCTATTTCTCATTTTGCTTGTAAAAATACTTTGCCCATCATGAGATACTTCTCAGACCAATCCAGTTGAGAATACTATACATGTCATCATCAACAGTTAATAAGCCCTATCTGTTTCTCACTAACGTCCTGCCTCTCTATTGTTCTCTTGCTATCTTTCTCTATCCTCTTCTTTTCACTTCCCCCATTCCACACTGTCCTATTCTCATTAAGTACCTTCACTGCTTTTATGTCCTCCAATTTTTTGCTCTCTATCATAGAGTGCGGATAGTCGGAATATATTGAGTGGATACATACAATATCTTTCTTTCATAACCTGGCTTACTTCACTCAGCAATAGATCCTCCATATCTGACCACTTTCTATCAAATTCCAGGGTCTTGTTATTTTTTATGGCTGAGTAGCATTCCATGGAGTATATATACCACACTTTTCCAATCCATTCATCGGTTTGTGGACATTTAGGCTGGTTCCATGTCTTGGCAATTGTGAATAATGCTGCAATAAACATTGATGTGCAAGCACTTTTCTGACTGAGCGTTCTCCTGTCTTTCGGGTAAATACCCAGAAGTGGGATTGCTGGATCAAATGGTAGTTCTATTTGTAGATCTTTGAGGAACCTCCATATTGTTCTCCACAGTGGTTGAACTAGTTTACATTCCCACCAACAGTGTAGGAGGGTTCCCTTTTCACCACATCCCCGCCAACACTTATCACTTTTTATATTCTTAATCTTTGCCATTCTGACAGGGGTTAGGTGGTATCTCATTGTGGTTTTTATCTGCATCTCCCTTATGATGAGGGATGTTGAGCATTTCCTCATATGCTTTTTGGCTATTCGTATGTCTTCCTTAGAGAGATTTTTGTTCAGCTCATTTTCCCATCTTTTAATCAGGTTAATCATTTTTTTGTTTTTTGCATAAGGAACTTGAGTTCCCTATGTATTCTGGTTATCAG